>NC_134576.1:111000010-111300010 GCF_050947875.1 Dermacentor variabilis
TCGCGGTAAGGGTGCCCTTTTTAGGTATTCTGAAAAGGTAATTTACGAACACACCTGAAGACATATTTCTCTTTAGTGTCACGTTAACATGACTAAACATAAAATTTTCGGTATGGTAAGGAGTACTGAGATTTATTTGCAAGAATATAGTGTGAACCATGCGTGAAGATTGTGAAACATGGTCGAGCTTGGTTCAACTAATGTTTCAGATAAGGCGCCTGTGAGCAAAATTACGAATTTTTTCGTCAGATCTTTGTACATGCAACGCGGAGTGACTAGAATTAAGAGCGAAATGTAAAATTTGCATTCAACTACAGTGCCACCTAATCGACGCAAAGGTTTGCGATTGCACGCTGTGATCATGCTTCGTTTCAAAAGTTCCGTTCACTCTCGTTTTGCACAACGCCGTAGCCATGGAGACAGCACAACGTGTGGTTATGGGGAAGAGACATTAAATATGCAAAATTCGTTGTGCTTCATTGTCGTGTTGCGCGAGCACGCAGTCAGACCACTAGCTAACGAGTGCAAGTTGAACTGTTCTAGCACTAGCGTAGCAGACGACAAAGGCGAGTCCCCTCCCCCCTGACGTCAGCAGAGCGCCGCCGTGCGCAGCGCCGTCATTGGTCGCGCACGAGGCCATTAGGACCTTACTGTACTTGGAGCTTATGCGAAACCTCACGGTGACGCCGACGGCGAGAATTTGCCTTGAGTATCCACACGTAATCGCGGTAAAACAAGGCTACAATGACTGGTACTAAGAAAAGAAATGGAAGTGAAAGTCACTGTCTTCGAGCCAGAGATATACATTTTTATATTTTTTGCGTTATTTTTGCCTAGTTTTCTTGGTTTTTCACCTTGCATATGTGAAAGGGCTCGTATAGGAGGTGTACATATTCTTGCGGGCTTCCGCATAAACTTTGGTTTGATGTCGTAGCCTGTGACACCCAATTCTTTTCTTAGTTCCCGTATTTTTTTAGCTGTTTCTCGTCCAGTAAGCAGCTTTACCAGCACGCCCAACTTTACGTGTCCATGTAATGGCCATCACAGCAAAAAGACTGGATGCAGATTCTTTTTTGCTCATGAAACCGATAACCACCTGTCCGTTGATGCAAAAAAATAAGTAACATATCAAGAGAAAACTGAGCATATAGAGGAAGATAATTAGATGGAGCAGTGACAATATTGTGAGCGCTGTTGGTGCAGATCGTCGTCGTCATCTGTACACACGACTAATCATCACCTTTTCGCTCGTGGGCTCCTTCGTCTGCTCTGAAATAAAAGCATCGCAGCGGTCGGCGTCTCGTAATATATCTATGCGCGTAAAGTAGTTTCGATTCGTAGAGAATACACACAATCAGAGATTTGTGGGTGTAGTTCTCTTTTCCTTCACTAAGATTGAAGAATCATATGGTGATAGTGGCGTTATGAAGGCTTGCGTGTGTCACTGTGGAGGTGTTTCAGTTAGATGTTTACCTTAGACAAACGTGCGCGTGAATCTTGATGCGGGCTTGTATACCGGATGATAAGAAAACTATTTTGCTTGCTTTCTTCTAGGCTTGCGAGTTCAGCGCACACATCGCCTATGATGGATATTTTGTGTACGCCCTCTCGAACCCCGAAGAAAATAATTTTATGTGGGTTCCTGTCTCTATCACCAAGCTTGCGAACATGGCGGAAGGGCTTAAAGCAGAAGACGGAAAGTTGACGTACACAGCTAAAGGGCACTATGTGGAGCGAATATCATGTTACGGTAGCGGTTAAGGATTATCATTAAACGAAAGCGCGGACATGTTCATGCTCGCTCAAAACTCAAAATATCATGGTAACTAAGGTCTCTACGACATACACATGCACTATTGTACTGCCGACCAATGCAGAAACAATTCTCCTCATACGGAATAAACACTTTCACAACTCCACGATTCCTGTTTCGTGGTCACCATCATTGTGCTGTATTTTCATTTGGGCTGTTTTGGTTACCAGAGGGAAATTTTATTAGAAAATGAGAGACGCTATCTTGAGCTATCACTCTGCACTGTGTTACTGGGATGGGGTAGACAAAGGATGATGATGATGATGATTATGATTAAGAGATGAAACTGCGTACTTAAAGATCTGTCAATAGACTGCTTGCAGAAGAAGGACGGGCAGAGAAAAAAAATTATGGCGATGACTAATGGAAGGAGCTGCTAATATAAAGATTTGCCGTATCACGGTATCCCTCATAAGCTGTACGCTGAGTAGGTGCTCTGTGAAGTCTTACAACAGCAGAACAAAAAAAGAAATCCAGATCTCACTCACCCTTGGAGTCAAAGTTATGCGAAGCATTTAGGACTTAGTTTTCTATAGATGGTTTTGACGACTCCGTGCCGCCAGAGTGCGCCAGCACGCCTCAAACCGGATGTTCCCCCCGAAAACTTCCGGTTTCTCGGTCTCTCCGTCTTTTGGGTGCGTCCGCGCGTGCTGTCTTCGCTCTTCGCTACACGATGTTTTCTGCCAACAAATGATCTCCCGTGAAACGGCCGGGAAACTGCTGTCCTGTGCTAGGCTGTACTCTACGGTCCGGGACAAATCTTTCCGAAATGCGAACGTCCAAGTTCCTTGTCCAAGACGAACGAATACAGGCGTGGATCGCTGCGGTTAGACGGGACAAATGGCAGCCTACAAAAAGCTCGCAGATTTGTTCGGCGCACTTCGTTCACGGCAAGTATCTTTTTGGACCTATGACGCTGCTGTAAAACGTTATCCTAACATTTTCGTTGCTTGAGCCAGCCTGTATCTACTGGCAAGTGCGTGCGGCGTTCGGGTGACTTTTCGCTGCGCATGCAACTGCCACGGCAATACAGCCAAAATGAAATCTGCCGGAGCGCGTGATTAAGTTGGGCCTACACGCGTGCGCGCCCAGCAGCAGAGACGTGCAACACTCGTCAGTTACTTGAAGGCGGCGTATGATGAATAACTTTTGTGCTAACGTCGCACGAAGCTCTTATTTTGCGATTTTGCTTCCACGCCTAGGGGCGTATCTTGTGAAGGTTTACGAATGCTGTGACATACCTCTTACCTCCTGGAAGTTTCAGCTGTAGCCCAAAGGAACCTCGAGCGGTTACTACGTTATGCGCAGTTTGTTTTTCAGAACAAGGACCGATGTGTATGGACTATCATACTATCAGACTGATACTGTACTACCGCCCCTTGTCCGCGTTTTTGGTTCCGAGTGCAAATTATGCTTGAGTGTATTTCATCATCCAATCGCCGTTTTTTTTCAGACAAGCCTTCGTCTGGCTCGAACCATCCAGAATACATTCCGACGTGTTTCCGTACCGGGTGCAAGGTAATGTCCAGCAGAAGCTGGCAAGATACGAGCGTTCTCAAAAGAAACAAGATTTGAAGCCAACTGTGTCTGCAGCAACTGATCCTGGCCTTTCCATGGCTGCAAGTGAAGCCGTCATAGATGAGGACACAGCTCACAGAACGAGCGACGCCAAAACTGAAGCAGCACTCTCCATGCAGAACATTGCAGATCTCGTAGAGGAAAACAGATTCCTTAAAGACCGGGTAGCTTCTTTAAAGCTGGAAATGGCAGCAGCTAATAAAAAAAATTTCACACTGGAAAGCCATGGACAACCAAATCTTTTAAGTATGACAAGAGATGTAGCCATGCAATGAGACGAGAATGTTCAATTTCATACATACCTCGTTTCAAAAGACATGTTGTAAGTACTGCTTCAGCTGGTGCTGTCCGTCTGGACGCCAACCCACAGGACTTCACTTGATGCCGAACAGCAGCTCATACTTGTACTGATGCGTCTACGGCTCGGCCTTCTTACGAAGGAACTAGCATCTCGATCGTCATTTTTGGCAGCAATGTAAGTGTCATGTTTCACTCATGGATCGACGTGCTGGCAGCAAACATGCAGAAATTTATGCTATGATCATCTCGACGTGGGCTTGAATCACACCCGCCTAAAGCGTTCAAAGACAAATTATTTGATCACCTAGGAGGGATAATTGTACAGAGTTGTTTATTGAGAGGCCCACATACGTGGATGCCAGAAGCAAGACTTATCTGAACTTTAAGCACCACAACACTGTGAAAGTGCTTGTCTCTATCAAACCTTCAGGAGCCATATTATCTTGTTTCCAAAGCATGAGGAGGTAGAGTTTCTGACAAAAAGTTCACCGTAAAACGTGGAGGTTTAAGAAGGTCGAAGAAGAAGACTTGCTTTTATAGACAGGGGATTCCGCTGTGAAGAAATGTTTGCTGCACGTGGTGCCGCAATTCTGATGCCTTCCCTGATTAAGCGAAGGACACAGCTACCAGGGGCTGGAGTTATTGCATAGAGAAAGCTCTCCAGCGTACGAATACACGTGGAACGGGCCATACAGCTGCTGAAAGTCTTCAGGATCTTCCAGAAAGTACTTCCAGTACGCCTTGTGAAGAGAGCTGGATATGGTGATCAAGCAACCATTGACAAAATCCTCATTGTGTGTAGTGCACTCGTCAACCTCCAAAACTCCTGTAGTTAAGAGCCAGCCTGAACAACTGTGTGACTATGTGTTAGAAAGATAGCTGTTCTTTCCATGCATAAGCAGTTCACAGTTGAATGTGAAGTGATACCATTCGTTGTATGTAATGAGACCATGCTGCCATGTAAACAAGGATTTTATTAGCCTATGTCTTCGGTTAGATCATTACTACGCTTTTCTCAATGTCTGGAAACACGAGATTTTTGGTTGCCTATATTAATGTTTGTAAAGGTACACATGGATCGTCAGATCATATTTGTGTACAACAGATAAATTGTAGCTTGATTCAGTGTGAGCACCCATATATTGACATCAAAATTCAGTCTTGGTACTGATGCTTCACTTCATTTTATTGCAACACTCAAGCAGGCTTTCTCAAGAGCCACAACGACAGCCATTAAAAATTGGCTACTAGAATGTAGCCCCTCCTTACTTCACATAACTTCACATGACCTATGCTGACCGATGTCGTCACAGACTTTGTGTAGTGGTTCAAAACAAAGCAGGCAAAAAAAGAAACTGAGCTGCTGTAGAAGGATAGTACACAATGACCCATGTCTTACGCATTGTAACAAAGAACAGAGGCAACCAAGCAAGAAAGCCGTCCCAAAATACGGTAAGCCAAGGGAATTTTCTCCTCGTCGTTAATGAGGGCGAATAATTCTGTCACACATTTCGTAACCCATAACCGGATATAAAAAAACTTTGTATGTAGCAAATTTTGTTTATAGCTAATTACTAGTTTCTAAACACGTAATATCAGTTAGTTCACCTGATTAACAATAACAATATGTTTCGCTTTCCATGCGGTCAGATGATCTATTTGTGACAAACCCAGGATACAGGAGTGCGTTTCAGTTTTGCACATTTGAGATGAAAAGTACATTTGCACTGTGAGCAGTCCACAACACGGCCAGATTTGGCACCTCGGCAGATACAGGTCATCATGGCATGTTGCATTTGTTTCAGTATGGTGATGTTTTGCAATTCAGGGAAAATGTAAAAAAAGGTTTCTGCTTTTGATTTCAGAACAGCCCAGAAGCTCTCATCGAAAGAAATGACTTCAACAGTTAGAGCACAACCTGTAAATACCACGAAGTATGCTCGAGAGAGCTCGGTTGCTGCCATTCGGGCCTGCACTTGACTGTAGTAGGCATATTCCTTTCTTGGCTGCATACTTTCGTATAAATATGGCAACTGCTTTAAAGCAGATCTAAGTGGGTGTCCTTTCACAGAGGCAGGACACTTCACCTCGAGTACAGCTTTTCCACAACATGCACAAGATACAGTGTCATCAGGAGACGCAGCTAGATATGGCAGCTTCCTACTGATACACAACCACACTCGTGGATCTGAAAATCTTGATGTGCTGCTGACTTGTGAGCCAAGAATGCTTCTTTACCTTTTGGCTCCAGTTAACAGCCCCAGGCAAGGTCAAAAGTATGTCATGCCTTTATCTGCCCCATAATCTCAGCTACGAGTCCATCTCCACAAGTCCTGCATGGAATCACGCGATGCATTAATGATGCTGTTATTCGTCCTTTCGCTCTGATGCCTACATCAATGGTTTTGACTCCCAACATGTTGATTTTCCGATTTCGCTGCAACATGAAACCCCTGGCTGCACTTCTGTAGCTGATTGTATATCCATGCCTTTATACGCGTATGTAGAATAAAGTGGAAACTATGGAACTTGTTCACTCGAGTGGGGCTCGTTTTGTTCTTGAATAGCTGCTTCAGGTGAAGAATCTGTGTCTTCGCTGTCGGTTATTGATGTTAGCAGCAGGGTGTTTCCTGCAAATGCCTGTTGACATGGAAGTAACATAAAGCATATTCATGGCACACAGTGTTGACTAGGTAACACAGTCATACAAACACCACTTAGCATTTATAATAGCTACTTGAAAAAATGAATAGCAGGCGTGTATAGATGAATTCTCTTTGTATTACAACAAGTGGAACAGTGAACACACAAGCCCTATTTGCTTGTAGCTTTCTCAAGGTAGAACTTAGATTAAATGTATGCAAGCTGGCTGGATGCGTCGGAGTCAGATTTTTTTTTTACGTTGACTTGCTGCAAGAAGCTGTGCACTTGTTGATCCGCCCAGGTTGGTTTGGTGTTTTGGCCTCTATGGACAGGCTGCGGCACTGGCTGACCTGTCTTGGGCTTGAAAAATATTATAGTCGCTGACTGGTTCCGCCTGCATTGAGCTTTGACGTCAATTCAGTTTACGATGAGGACTTCTATGTCACGACAGGATGACGAAAGAAAAATAAACTGTTTGGGCTTACTGTGCTCTTCCTTGATACCTTGATCCGCTAGCACGCAACATCAGTGGGCGATGGACTGTGTAGTCCATATTTCCCATTTGCTTCCACACAGAACAGCAGTTCAGCAACGTGAGTGCAGCATTCTCCTAGACTGAAATTTGCAAGAGTGCAGTCACATCAACTTAGGAGTACTACCAAAAAGCTTTGTAGGGAAGACATTGAACAAATCAAAGCAAAAGATGAGTACCAACATCCCTCGAGCATTGAACTATGTTTATGTACACTGACACCCACTGCTCACATTTGCGCCATAAACACATTAACAATTTTCAAGCGATGTTATGTAACAGCACGACTGTTCTAGTCCATAATTCAAGCAGCTATTGCAACGTTTGTCTACAGTGCTGTGCTGCATTAGAAATGGGCAAATATTAGTGCATCAGCTCTCCTAATGGCCACAATACTGAGCTTTTCATCGTTGTTATGCCGATGCTCTTTGCCGGAGTTTTAAATATTTATCCTGAAACCGAAAATCAATGAAACAATGTGATGCCATGAATGGCAAAGGGGATTTTTTTGTTGATGTGGGAAACTAATTGATGTAACATGTTATGTAGCTGGTAATTGACTATAAATAAATACAATAACAAAATTTTACTGACAGCTCATTACCAGTTTATAAACAGTTGAGGACAGTTGCTTCTTTACGAACAAGGACAATTTAAAAAAATGCATCCGTGGCATCCGGATGTACGTTTCCTTGCTGCCTTTTTCTGAGTCCCTCAACTCTTTTGCTTGTTCTGCACATTGCCCTGAAAGTAGCTACGTCGATTACTCTCTCTAGCGGTTATTTATTTTTCACAACAGATACAAAATAAAATGATTGCTGCCAGCCGCGGTAATCGCCATCTGCACTTGCGACATGCGAGCTATGGCTGACGGAGAGTGAAGGGCCAGCAAGAGCACAGCAAGGTGGGAGCGATAGGAAGAAAGGACAGCAGGTTGCATCCCAGAATAGTTCGATTATTTAGCTTCACAGCGAATCGCACAAGACCTCCACCAAGGTTAACACATGCAAGCGGTTAAGGTTGCCATTGCGATTATCGTTTACTTACCTCGCGGTTTTTCATGCCATATACCCCGAAAGATATCCCAGTGCGGACTGCCCTGCCTGTGGACTAAGGGCAACATTGGACCATGTGTTGTGGGAGTGTGATGCCATCGGCTCCTCCTTCAGCGAGGATAGGTGGGCTGCGCTCTTGGGCAGCCCCGAACTCAACGACCAAACCCTGGCCGTCCAGAGTGCCCGCGATCGGGCCGTCAAGCTCGGCTTGGCGGTCCCTACGTGGGACTAGCCGGGTGGCGCGGGATCTCCCCTGCGTCTTCTCTGGACCAAAATAAAGTTACTTCACTCACTCACTCACTCACTTACCCAGCCATGCAGGCACAGTGAGCGCCCACTACGGTGCCGTCGTCGTGAACAACGCACCATGGACGATATGTTTTGGACAAAGCTTGGCTCACTTCTGCGGTTGCCACTACGACGACGATGCCTTCCCCACGCTTGCCGGACTTGAACGACGCAAGACACTTCACTTTCCCGCTTGTAAATGCATTGTAAGCATCGGTGATCTTGTAGCTCCTGAACTGTTGTCTCGTGTAAAAGCACACACCTTCCACAAGATAAACAAAGATATCCGCGGCAGTGACTGGCAGAAGCGTTTTGGAGCCGGATGAAAACGAGAAGCGCAACACATCATCATCCAGCGGGTCGGGTAGCTCTGCGACTCTACATACCAGCTTCTGGCGGTACCGACCCTTCACTTCGGTGCTAAGCGCCTTCAAGTAGTCACTCGACATGTCGACAATTGCATTCAACACTCAGAATCAGCTCAAAGCAGCACAAAGAAACACCGACACACTGGTCTCACGTCGCGTCGGCCTTGAAAATGCACAGCCGGAAGTACAGAAGTCTTTCTACCGGAAGTTTCCGGAGGGCAATTTATCAGCGTCAGTCGCGGTTCGTTTGCAAACACTGAAACCATGTATATTTTGGAGTTCTTCAATGCGTTTGTCAGATGGCTCAACATGTTTGTGTAAGGCGAGGAATTGTGTTTTACGCTAACATGTGTTGGAGGTCAGTATCTGACATGCGTGTGTGTGACAGCATGTGACGTCTACGACAATGTCGACGGGACCGGGGAGCGTTTACCATGACGACTAAGTCTTTTGTACGCCCGTGAAGAACGTCATGGCACACAGCTTCACCCGAATATTTTAGAGGGCAAGATTGCGTTCTTCAGAAAACGTATAACCATTCGTAGCTTGTGCTGCAGGTGAGTTTTTATAAATAATATTGTAATACACGTACTGGCTGTTATGAACCTGTGTGGGCGTCCTTGTAATAGTGTTTCCAAGTGGTTGGTGGCTGCTTGACATGCTTTTTGTTCTCTGCATAACAAAAATAATTCAGATTAAAATCCGGGCTCTTTCGAAAAACAGGGAATATTAAATTCGGTTCTGGCTACGATAACGCAATTTCAAGCATCCGAGAAAAATTGTGATGACATGCTGTCACAAATGAGTACCCGGCACTTTCCGGATCAAGTGCTCAGCAGAGCAGAAATAAAAGAACCATAATATATCTCACGGTTAAACCATTAAACCACTTAAAAGAAAGGTACTGGCTGCTCGCAACAAAAGATTTAGCGATTCAGAGGACAAAGCATATGAAAACACCTTGGTGTTTCTAGAATTCTTTCCTCAGATCTCTATTGAATGTTGAGAATTGCTCCAGGATATAGTAGTCCGGCAGTTGTATAAAGACATACTGTGTATCATCATCAAATTGTTAGAACGGATGCGCAAGAATGACAGCTAGGGCACGCATCAATAAGCCGAAGTCCGTTATTCTCATTTTGTAGAGCTCCAAAAAAGAAGAAAGCTATGACGTTTCGCTTTAAGCTTAAAGATGCTGAGCTGTCAATGTTGGGTAATTATTAGCAAAGAACGCTCAGCGTCAGGATTAGAAAGACTGGCATCAAGGTGCAACTGATGAACGACAATATGTGCATAAATGTGGATGTTTACGAGTATACATAGGCGGAAAGTTTGTTGTCCAAGGGAGGGTGGGGGGAGAGTGTGGTGGCTGAGACCCGTGCAGCTTGTATATATATATATATATATATATATATATATATATATATATATATATATATATATATATATATATATATATATTAGGCAAAGAGGGATTCTTCAGGCTACCTTTCAAACGTAAAGAACTTGAGTGGTGCTACACGGTAAACAGAACAAGTATTTAATTTCAACAGTTTCGATCGGTGGACCGATCTTCATCAGGGTTTACAAAAAAATGGTCGTTCGGCCCTGGTAGTGAAGACACCAGACCGGGTGCTCGGTCGTTCTCAGATACATCAAACCGAGAGGAACAGTTGTGACAGTGATTGATTTTTGGCGCTTTGGCAGATTTACAGCGGCTTTTGGCAGCTATGCAGGGCAAGAGGAAGGCGGAGTCACATGTATGTAGAGCAAGGAGGTCAGTGAGAAAAAAAAAAGAAAACAGAAAGAAAGAAAAAGGAAAGAAAAAGAAAAAAGCACACAGAGGAGGGAGACGTAAGTCGGAGAGTGAGGGGGGCGGGAAGTAGCGGCAGCTAGGTTCCCGTGCACCCGAAGCAAGGGGGAAAAAACGGTCGCTCCGCAGCACCAGTGCGTGTGCTGCCGTTGTAGCGGGAAAGAGGGCAAGTTGAATCGGGTGACGGGGGGCAGAATAGAGAAGGGGCCCAGAAGGAAGACAGAAGAGCGGCAACTTGTGGAAAGAAACACAGTGTCACAGTACACATATACAAGGCACGGCCCGTTCCGGCAACCCTGTGGTCCAGCTACGGTGCGAAAAAAAATATATAGTTCCAAAAAGAATATATGCGTGGGATTCGCAAAGCAAGTGCGCCACTGGGCTTAGATTTAGGGGGCCGAGTTAAATAGCCTCCTTGTGGTCCAGTTTTCGAACGTCTAACAGACAATTGGCATCAAGTCAGCTCGTGCGTATTTCAAGAAGGGCAATAGGTCACTCAGAATGACCACTTCAGTAGCAGGGTCCAGGAAACTGAATTTATTGATTTTCCGCTCGCCCCCTAGAGGCGCATGCGGAGGGATGAGCAAGCAGTGCATAGCCAGCGTCTCAATTTTAGAGTACAGAACATGTATTCGCGTTTCCCACGCACTCTCACGGCATATCCCGGAGGCACGTGAGCCGCCCCGGACGCTCATTAATTCATTTAGTGTACGTTCCAAATTTATGGATGAAAAAAGATTCTCTCTGCTCGCGTGCACGGGTGTGTTGGAAACCAGATTGCAAAAGCACAACGCTCACGCGTTATATATATATATATATATATATATATATATATATATATATATATATATATATATATATATATATAAGAACACTCCGCGCCATCTAGCGCCGCCGCGCTGAAGCCTGCGGGTCACCTCCGAAATGCATGGCACGCAGTATTTATATATATATATATGTATATATATATATATATATATATATATATATATATCCCATATTCAGATTTGCAGTCTTCATGCTTCCTCTCATTGCCATTAACAGGGGTCACGCCCGATGCGGCTGGTTCAGAGGTTCCAGAATAATCTACACCTTTTACTTAATTACGTGCATTCTATTTGCGAAACACCAACATGAAGTCAATCGCTTTTTGTAGCGAAGATATGCGCGCGGAATTAAAATTCCCTGGTTCAAAATAAGATCGCTTTAGGCCGAAGCTGCAGTAAGATATTCAGGAAATCCGCAGATGCCTTTCGTCTGAGAACAGGAAGCGACAAAGACGCATATATAGCCAGGCATTATTTTACCGACATAAAGTTCATGTTTTGGACTGAAACATAATGCTATTGCGCTAACATGAACCACGTCATTTCCAGAGAAATTGCGCTCATGTTTCATTGCGTTTGTGGTATTCAGCTTTGCAGCAGACCACGAGATGCGATCGCGCTCGCCTCTCGCCCACATCTGATGTGTCGACTGAAGAGGTCAACTGGCTGTTGATATTTTCACATGCGGTCACTGCGAAAATGACCGGAACTATTGTTGTGCGTCAAGATTGAGTTTAGCTTTCTGTCTTTTGCTTACCGTGACACTTACAACGAAAAATCAGCGGAGCCATCATGGGGCATGTTTCGCCACTGATTTGAACCTGTAATAAGAGCTTCCGCGGACTCTTCCTTCGCAAAAATTACCTACTGGGCAAACGAGTGTACGACGTGAGTACTATTCAAAATGTGCCTGCCACCGTTATGTATCCACTAGAACGTAGTATTGCGCTCGAACTCCTGTCTGTGCTCCTCAAACATGAAATGAAACATTGTTAAATGACGAGTGAAATTATTTTTAAAAGAAGAATGGTTAAGGTACAAGAGGAGAAAGATTGACCGGTGAAATTGAAAGAGTGGTTTGGGCCTTGAGTAGAGTAATTGCTTGTAGGTGACGACGACGGCGAAAAACCGCCGTGTTGGAAATGGTGTTTCGCTACTAAACCCGATGGTTTAGTAGTAGTTTCGCCCGCTACTATCCGAATTTTGACGCGGGCGAAACGCGAAAACGCCCATGTACCGTGCATTGGGTGAACGCTAAAAGAATCCCAGGTGGCCAAATTTACATCCGGAGTCCTCCACTACGACGTGCCTCATAATCATATCGTAGTTTAGGTTTGGCGGGTAAGACCCCAGAGTTTAACGATGGTGAGGGTGGCAGCGATGATGAATACGGTGACAACTGCCGCAACGACGATTATGCCAACAATGGCGGCCACTGCACTGACCACGATGACGACAACCATAGGGGACAGCGTGGCACATCATCTTAGCGGAAGACGGGAAGGTGCAGAAATTTCTGTGAAATGTAAAATTAGAAGCGCTCCTCATGCTGCACTGAGCAAAAACGGTTTCATCGTGGTTCCTCCAAATGTGACTCGTTTGAATTTCACTCTGTCGTTCGCGCACACCCTTCTCTACGCCATGCCTACGCAATATGGTTTAGGAACTACTCTGAGCGAGTCAGTGACAGCCCATTGTAGGCATGCCACCTGTTAAACTGTCACTCAAATCGCGGCCCAATACGCGCAGAAATGCTTTCTGAATCGTTATCATTGTTGCGCTTACTCTACTGTAAACCATACTAAGACAAAGCGCACGTTCTTCAGCCATCTCACTTTCGACGTGGCCAACCAATAGCCGCTCTCGGCGCTTCCGAATACGCAGTGCGTCACGGGGAAGGGGGGGGGGGGCTTTGTGGCAGCGCGCACCTTATTTTCGCTTCAGCATAGCGACGGTGTCCATCGGTTTCGATGGACCATAGCACTCGCAAATCGAAGCCAACCTATCTGTCCGCCACTCGGGAGTCTCAGCCGCATGGCAGGCAGCGTGACTAGGAAACCTATGCGTCGGCCACACCTACCACGTGCCATTGCGGTATGACCGCTTGTTATGCAGCAGCCTCCACCACAGCACACCCCAGGCAGCACCCTCTACCACGAGCGTAACGCATTGCTTCGTCGAAGCAGTGCGTAGAGCATCGCGATGTTGTGCCGGATGAGAGCTTGGTTCAAATGCACCATAGGACATGTAATTTCTTTTTATCGAGTGATAAGTTGTGCTGACTCACCGTGGCCAGAAGCCAACCAACCCAACGACACCAGACGAAGAAGGTTTAGCTGTAAGACTGTCACCCAGCTCAGTGTAATATGAGCCTACACTGGCACCCCAGAATTTCGTGAGCTACTTCATGGAAGATGACGTGGTTCCTTTTGTACAAATATTACAGTGATTACAAATACAGTTACAACGTGAACGCTTACGAAACAATAACAAACACAAAGGAAACTTTCGACAACTTGGGCAATGGCGAGGTTATTGAAACATTCTAGTGCACAGTCTGGTACTGCTATGGCCTCTAAATTCTGGCCTCTCACATGAGGCGATAACGGTTTTTTTTCACACGGCAGGAAGGACTCCTGAAATGGCGGCCAGATGTGACGCAAAAATTAATTTAATTTGTTTCAGTTTGTTTGATTATTCGTTCAAGAGACAGTGTGTGGATTACATGTAATATAAGGACGATGTACCGAAAGTCAGAGTCTACAACGAATACCTAGGTTGAGAAATAAAATGGGGAAACATGGCAAAAGCAGCAAGCTACAGAAGATGCTACAAGAAAAAAAAAGACGATAGAGAAACAAGGCCTACCCTGTGGTATACATTGACGAAAGAATTTGAGGGAAAAGTGATTAAATTACAATGTAAAAATAACTTAGGAATAAATGCAGGTTATACTTACGTACGGGGTGATCAGTTTGGAGTTATGCAGAATTTTTGAAAATCGCCTGTGGCAAATAAGATAATGCTAGTTCTTTAGCTGGAGTATTCAGAGGCGAGAATTACATGCACGAGAAATCGAAATGCATATTCAATCAAAGAAAAAAGTACGCTAATTAACTTCTCAATGAATTACTTTACTTGCAATATTGCAATTGACGAATTGACGCCGTTGAGTTTGCAAGGCGTATACACTTGCAATGAGCTTCCAGAATGACACCAACTTGAAGATAAGCGGCATCAACCGCCGTAAAAATGCGCTGTTGTTTCACTTTCATTTTTTAAACAATATTAACAACATGCTCTTCTGTTCGCTGATGCACAAAAGTAGCTGGAATGCTCATGTATGTTGTCCCACAATTTGGGAAACAATATCTCGAAACCGGTGCAATCCCAGAAATTATTTTCAAGTCGACGCATCTTGCAAGCTCACCGGCGGCAATTCGCAAGTGGCAGCCGTACAATCATTAATTAAGAAGCCAGTTGTGCATTTTTGTAAACAGGTTGAATATGTGTTTCGATATCTCGCTCCAGCAATGTCTGCCCCACTCGAATAATCTAGCTCAAGGGCAAGGATTATGCTTTCTGCCACAGACCATTGTGACAACATCTGAGAACTTAAAGATGACAAGACCGCAAAATTTTAGATTATGTATTTGTGCGTTAGAAGTTAGCATGATCTTTGATGCCTGATATGGTTTTCACTTAAGGAAACGTGGGGGCGACTATAAAAAAAAAGGAAAATGAAAGAAATATCGCAACGCATCCTATACGAAGTTCATGCAAAGTTCAAACAAGAACAATGCATACGGCACATGATCTGGACATTAAATTTTGGTATGAACTGTTTCTAACCGCGCTTCGAAATGCTTTTAATCACATTTCGAGGCAGTGATACATTTAAATGTCATCCTTGCTGTTCTCGCATTTCTTGCGCTCTTGTTGTTCTCGCATTTCTTTAAAGGAAAACCTGTTTATAGATCAAAGTGCAGTTAAGTTCGTTTTTCCGTAAACAATTGTTGGCATATATGAGGCTTTCATGTTTTCTTTTTCAAAGCTAAATCTATCATCTATCTATCTAGCTAAATCTATCAGCCACGTGACAGTTATTCATGCTAGCTCTTTCTGAAAAGCTGTTCTTTCTTTCAACTTCCCTGTACACTGAACCACTCATTTGGAGGTGTTTTGTATAAAAGGATTCACTGACATTTTTTTTTAATCTATTCTTTGGCGTCGCCATTTTGTCGCTGCTTTTGCAACCACGACCAAGTGTGATTGCTCGTTGGCGTTGTTGCGGCTAATTTCTCATTATTCGTTGAAAGGCTATAATCTTTTACATCACTATATTTAAATTTAACATTGCTCAAATTCAGTCGCACTGAAGTCTGTCTATTTGTCAACCTCTTTTTCTCATTCCGCACAAAGCGTAGCTACGAACTCTCCCAAATTTATCGTTAATTTTCCGAAATTTGAAACGCTTTTGCGACTTTACGAGTGTTGGGTCAATATCAAGAAAATATTTATTCTGTTCGTATTCTGTTCGTTATGCTGTTCGTTGGTGCATGAGAATCGCGGCGTCTGGTCGAAATTTATAAACAGCCCGCGAAGCACGTAGTACTTACTACACATGAGAAAAAAAAAGAAACCATGTAGACATGTGTCGGGTGCCTCCTTTATGTGCTGTTTTGTAAATTTAAGCAGTGCGCTACAGTCATCGCAATGTCTGTCAACGGCAGAGCTTGTGACTCGTACAACGAGCGGTACTTCTGCTCCTCAGCCGTCTGCACGCGCAACTTGTCATCATGGTGGAGGTGTGGGACTCCCCCGGGACATCCCGTGGATCGACGAGAACGCCCCCCATTTTTAATCATTTCAATCCGAACAATTTCGCTTTTTGAACAAAATGGACTTAAGTTACAGTGCAGAAGCTGACTTGAAAATGAAAGCTCACAAATTTAAATCTCAGCACAGTTCATGCATGCGCGGAAGAGATGGCGAGGAAAGATTAGTTGATTAGTTAACAGTAATGCGACGCTCTTTTCTTACGTTCCACAGTTCACAAGCACCCAACGAGGAAGATGGGCTACACCTCCTCGATATTCTCGACATTGGTGAGAATACGTTGATTTGGATATTTGTGTACGGGAATAGTAAGTCGGGCATCAGTATCGCTGCATAAAGGTTACGGCTGCTGTAATAAAGTATTTCATTAGGCCCATGCACGATAATTGCTTTATCCATGATCACGCCGTGGCAACACAGTGCAAGGTTACGATGACGGTAAGCAATGCAGCTGTGAAAACGTTTTTAAGTCACTAAAATTTAAAACATCTGCACTGGTATTGATATTGTAATGCATATGTACCGCATGGGCTACTGCGGCTGTGTATATTCCTGTCGTGTTTATTATCCAGACAGTGAGTCTTCATAGGAACAAGACGCAGTTGCATTGGTTGAAGTTCTGTGTTCTCAAAAAAATGTACCCACATCGAGTCGTTCTTATCAACGAGAGTCCCAATGACGAGGCAACTTAGCAGATAACAAAAGATGTTTTAATAGCATGCCATAAGTACCAATTTAAGCAGGGAGAACGAGGACAAGAAGTGTGCCACGTTAATGTAGATTGGCAATACATTTCGCGGCTATGTCCCTAGATAAACATTTTTAGCACTCGTATCAGCAATTACCGCATTGTGTGCACCTCGTGTGCAAGCGTTTCTACACAGCATAAATATTTATATTACTCTATATTATACTGTCTACATTAGTGGAATATATTTAACGTAAAGGACAACCAGATGGCGGTCGAATTTTGTAGGAAATTGTTATAAGCTGTTCAGGTTCTGTCGAGTTCTGAATTGCAATGACACTACACAAATGTTTCCTTACCCAGGGATTACCGAGGAATGCTGTTGAAGAAATTCAGAGAATTAAGACTAACATTGAACCCGTAAAGAAGTATTTATTTGACAATTTAAATGGTTAAAATCAGTATGATTGTATGATTGGTTGAATGGGATCCGTATGAGAACAGATCTGTATGAGAATTAGAACATTCAGTATGGCATTTCCTAGAGAACTTAGAATTGTTGTAAAAGAAGGTGTTCATTGCGGCCAGTAAGCAATAGCACAATACATTAACAAGTACTTCTATCCCATGCTGTAAATGCATTTGTCCACGTTGTGGCTTTGAAACGAGATTAAAATTAGTCGTGAGGAAATCAGATGCATTAAGCTTATTATTTGCCGTGAACTTTTGCATCTGGCTTGGCTTAATTCTGTCTGGGGAAAAGCTAAGCAGGTGTACTCAGAACACCAAAACATATTGTTTCAAATTTGAATTATCTAGCTATGTAAAAGGTTTAAAAAGAGGCTTAGTTCTCTTGCAAAACGATGTAAAATGACTACTTTTTAGTTTCCATGAGCGTCCAATGCAGTATTCACTCATTGAACTTTATGTGTAAAGTTTAAAAACTACCTTTAACCTTTTGAATATTAAAGCCAGGTCCCCAAGCAAAAACAATAAAACATCACTCTAATAACGCGTGTGGGAATTGACTTCGTACAATAAGTTGAAGCGGCCTTGTGAGTATGAATCTTAACTTATATCTTTGAATTTCAGGTTATCTTTTGTATGGCCAACGGAGGTACGTAGTCAGAGTTGGCTTCTACCATGACGAAGTTATTATTAAGCCAAATAATGTGTCAGTGTGATGCCTTAAAGAAATGTTGCTTCCCGAGTCATTACACACACAAGCAAGAAAACACACTCCGTAATGGTTGTCGCTGAGTACAATTTGTCAGTGCATATTTCAATTTACATAAACGAGTTGAAGGACCTAGTATCTGCCATATGTGTGAGAATTCATCACAAGTGAGCGCTTTCCCTTTGAAGTCCTACAACTTGTGGTCCCCTCCAGTTTAAAGTAAATTTCGGCTGCGTCACATAATTCTGAACGATAAGAGCGACGGACACACCCTTGATGTGCCTCTTGTGACTCGAAGTCTGTGGCCACAGAAGTATTTCCCTGAAACGGCTTACCTTCATTTGGCTGGCTATGTCTAATGAATGGTCTGGCTTTTTCGAAGCGAATTACAATGTGGTGCTTAGAGCCGACAAAAGCAATGTCGTCCATCAGGCTGGGCAGAATCTGAGTTTTCTTCTTAAACTTTCTTCTTGTAGGGTGGGCATAAAACCTAGCTTTGCTCATTTCTTGTTATGAAAATATAATCAGGCGCAAAAGTGACAGTTTTCACTAGTTGGTGCGGAAAATCTTTTTATTATTGATGTGTGGAATATAATTCAAGGAACTTACTGAAGAAATCGTTATGGACCTAAACCGCAGCGCTTGGGCATTTTTACAGAACAACGAGCTCTTGACCAATTTATTAATTTTCATTGGCACAATGTAATCCTGTTTCTTACTCATCTAATTGCTCTGCAGGCATACCTCTATTGCAATTTAAACGGAAATTGTATTTCTAAACATGTGCTGCGGATCCAAGGACAATACATATTGGAGAATGAAGGGGGAGGCATAAAGGGATAATTAAAAAAAAAGGAATCACAAGCGGCTAGTGTCAGTGAGTGATCCAGCGAGTGAGTTTTAATCTCGTAGTTATATAGTACAGAAAGATAGTCTACTTAACGCGTTCTAATTGGTACTCCAACCGATAACCACATGTAATCAAGATTATTTGAAGGGTGGCGCACTGCATTTTATTCCAATTTCTTTAGCCCATCCACCGCAGTAGTTTAGCGACTGTGGCATTACGTAGCTGAGGGCGACGTAGCGGTTCCGATTACCATGGCAGCGGCCACATTTTGATAAGGGAAAAATTCTAAAAACATAAAACCTCCGTGTACTTCGATATTAAAATTTTAAAATTAAATTGTGGGGTTTTGCATGCCAAAACAAGGATGTGATTATGAGGCACGCCCTTACTGGGGGACTCCGGAAATTTTGACCACCTTTAATTCTGTAACGTGAACCTAAATATAAGTACACGGGTGTTTTCGAATTTAGCCTCCATCGAAATGCAGCCGTCATGGCCGGGATCTGATCCCGCGTCTTTGTGCTCAGCACCCCAAGACCATAGCCCCTACGCAACCGCGGCGGGTGTACTTAGGTTTAGGTGCGCTTAAAAGACTCCCCGGTGGCCACAGAAGCACTTCTTTATGACGCAGTAACATGTAACCCTTTTCACGTCGTGTCACTTGCCTGTCGCGCTCGACGAATTGATTCCACTTTATGTAAGGTGTGTTTCGTGGAGGGTGCTTTCCGCAACCGCGGCTTGAGTTGCACTTCGTTTGGTACCTGATGACGGCAACATTGGGGCGCCGAAAAGAGCGGAGCCGTAGTAAGCGCAAGTACGCGGCTCATTCAAGCATAGAAAGACTGCCTATGTCACATTCAGTGCTCACTAATAGTGTCCGCGTATCTCCTGGAAAATGACGTGTTAAAAATTAAATTATGGGGCTTTACGTGCAAAACCACTTTCTGATTATGAGGCAGGCCGTAGTGGGGGACTCCGGAAATTTCGACCACCTGGGGTTCTTTAACGTGCACCTAAATCTAAGTACACGGGTGTTTTCGCATTTCGCCCCCATCGAAATGCGGCCGCCGTGGCCGGGATTCGATCCCGCGACCTCGTGCTCAGCAGCCCAATACCATACCCACTGAGCAACCACGGCGGGTAAAATGACGTGTTGAGAAGGCGAGCGAAAAAAAAAATAAACGCGGCGACTGCGTAGTCATTCATAAAGCGCTTGTAACTTTGATATTGCGACATCCTTTAGAAAAATTATTGGAGCTCCATGTTCATTAAATGCTACTCAGGTAACACAATCTGACATATTTTAGAGCTCACAGTAAGTAGGGCACTTTGAGACAATTGATGCACTTGAGATGATTCCAAATAACGAAGGTACGTAATAAATAGACATTCTATGTTTGTTTACAGGTTCCAATATTATTAATTAATGAATCAATTAATTAGTTTGTACTGTCGTTCGCATTAGCGCCCCTAAGTCGAAGGGCGTCTTCGTGAACTGTGGTGTGGATGCAGACAAAATAGAGATCGTCAAAGTATAATAAAAGTACGCGATGTAAAACTTGAAAACAAGAAAGAAAGCAATCGATATACAGCTACAGTAAACAACTGGTGTTGCCGAAGTATAGGATTGCTTGGAAATTTGTTACAGTGAAGACAAAAAAGAAAGCTTTCATAGAAATATTCAAACTCGCAGGTTGTTTCTCCTGCGCGTTGCTTTACTTCTTGAAGTATTGTGGCGCACTTATAGCACTAAAATTAATAGAATGAACACTAGCAGCGAGACGGTAGTCACATCTCTGTGGAAATCATGAACCGGCCAGACTCAAGACTGTTTGCCGAAGAGAATATTCTTGCTCCATGGCTGTGCACCTCAATGGCGCAGAAAGCCGGGAGAACATTATTGCAGTGCTGCAAAGCGACAGGTCTCTGCAACTGCCTGCAGACTTTGTTCTTATGTTCACGTGGCGCGCAAGTAGTGTCGCTTTGCCCCTAATACTGTTACTGTTATTTAGTTTCCTGATACTCTTCCATCTCTACAGTGTAGCAAACCAAACGTACGTTCTGGTTAACATGCCTGCTTTTTCTACCTTCGGCCTCTGTCACCGACACGGCCAACTGCAGAGTGAAAAAAAAAAACATGGAGGAACTTTTGTAAAGCTAAGAAGGTTTAGTGTAGGTAACGTGCCATGTTAACCAAGATAAATAAATGTGGTTCTTGCACCGCATAGTACAATACATTGGGAATCCGCGGGGGGCGGGGGGGGGTACAAGGAGAATATGAGGACTCACTGATACTAATGAGCCGGTTGCAGGCAGTGAAGTGCCGTACGGCTACGCACATCAAGAATGGAATGCGATAGCATTCAAAGATCCTTGACTGCTTCTCACGATTCCCGGGTAACTGCAGCTTATGTAACCGTAATGTTTACTGGGAAATGGTGGTAGAGAACGCTATGCATGAAGGCGAGCTTTCTGGTAGAAACGCGGCCTCTTCTTGGGGGGGACCAATCGCAGAAGTAGTGCCCAGCCTCGCCAAATGAGTTGCATCATTTTCAGGTTTCTTTCATTGCTTCACACCTTTAATATTTAGGTCTGAGAAGATATCACATAAAAGGCACGCGCTGTCGGTGTTATGTTTCAGGACGTTTGTTTGTAGACTGTCATTATCAAGATGCTGAGGAATAACTTTGCCAAGAATGTAAGACAAGGTATGAGCAACTTTGGGGATAGAATGGATTGGCAATATAACCCGCACATGCCACATGTCAAATAGCAAGGCGCGTGGCATATGCATATAACTTGCCGTGGCTGCTCAGTGGCTATGGCGTTGGGCTGCTGAGCACGAGGTCGCGGGATCGTATCCCGGCCGCGGCGGCCGCATTTAGATGGGGGCGAAATGAGAAAACATCCTTGCACTTAGATTTAGGGGCACGTTGAAAGAACCCCAGCTGGTCAGAAAGTGGTTTTGGCAGGTTAAACCGCATAATTTAATTTCAATATACATATACCTAAATATGTGCGGAAATTTTCGCTCAGGGACAACTCCGCCAACACCGACACCGAAGTTCCTGCGACACGGGAGCCCTTAACGCTATCGCGTTAAAACGATATTATGCCCTGGAGACGTGCTCAGTTTACTCGAAATATCACCCGTAGTAATAGCATTCGCGTAAGGGCAAAGTAGAGAAACATAACAGCTGTAATGATCTCAGAATTTTTCCAGATCCAGACATCTTGGGCGGGCGCCATTGGGTGTACCTGGAGGATGTGGCGAAACAGTACATAAGGAAAATTAACGCGACGTACAAAGGCAACGTCGCAACTTGGGGCCTTACAGATAAGTACAGTTATTGGAGGTACCACAGTCCTCACGAGAAGTAAGTTGAATTCAAGCTTGTGGTCCTTTGATGGTGGGGCGAGATTTTGTTCAACTAGTGACGTTAAATAAAATTGTAGATGCGTGAGTAAAGTGGTTTTCAATCCGTCTGCAATTGTATTTGCTGCTATTTCTCTCATTTTTATGCTGTCTTTACGCGTGTTTGACTCTGCTTATACAGTAAATGCATAAATGAATAAGTGAGTAAATGATTTAATAAACTTAAATTGCTGACTGACTGGACGAAATAATGACGAAATTTAACACTGATTAAATTTGTTTACGACTGAAGAGAGATAGTGCAGCTTTGTCAGATATCATTTTCTCACTTCCAGCCATTTTTGCGAGTTTTAGCTCCATGAGCAATGTTAAGCAAGGAAAAAGGCGGGAACAGCGCTGTATATTTGTTGACTTTTTGTTCTGTTGGCATATTCCTCTAGCTCCTTATTGTAATGAAACTTTACGAAGTGGTCGAAATATGTTAGTTCGTTAAACCACATATACACTGTGGCGTCTGCTTAAGGAATGAAGTGTTTCGCGTAAAATGTTGTATATTCTTTTATTCTGTTTCGCTTACCCAGACACCCAGTGAGAGCAAAGATATCGTGGACCAGTTACTCCGAATGCCAGGGAGCGTCCTCTTTGAATGAAAGAGAAGGAAAATGCACTGGGTCCTTCCTCTGGAAGATCAGCGCTGGCATAAGCAGTCCTGTCTCTATTAAATATGAAGAACAAGTTCCCGTAGTGTACCGGGGGCTACGGCGGAAGTTGCTCAAGTTTGACATCAGTGATCTCACCAAAGAGTCAGCTGATGAGAGATGGCGTCGCCCCAGGGGGCAGGTTCGTCGCAAGCTCGTTAAGGCAAGCGAATCATTTGTATTTCACTGAGAGAAATAAAAGTAAAGAGAGGGAGGTCAACAAGAGAGTATCCCCGGTTGGCCACCCTGTACTATGGAAGGCGTAAAGGAAGGCGAAGGATAAAAAAATTCGGGAGCATGTTACACTCGTGCAACGTGTGAAGGCGAAAGCCTGCTGCACACGTGTTAATGCATGAAGTTATCCGATCAGAGGGGTCAGACTTCTTGCAAAACACAAGGAGCTGCAGTGTAAAGTAAACGTATTGCGCCGTAGGTCGATCTCCCCAACGACACATGCGAGCGCCTAGACCCCTATCTAAAGGTTCTTTCGCTCTTCCTTTCGTTCTCTCTTTCTTTCCGTCTTTTTCTATTTCTTCCTTTAATCCATTCATTCATTCTTTCTTTTTTGTTCTTTCGTTCTTTCATTCTTTCGTTTATTCTTTCATATTACGCCACTGCATATTGGCTTGCTTATGGGATTATGAGCCATTCCAGCAGTTTGTTCTTTTTTTTCGGGAATGAGCCATTGCTGATGGTGATGTTTATTGTAGAACTCGTCAACTTTCTTTTTTTGTATGACTGGACCACAAGCCGTATTTTTTTCGAAAATGAGCAATTGTAGCGAGCCACTTAAGGTTTTCGTGTTACAAAGGGAAAAAAAGCGAATAAGAAAGGAAAAAAGGAACAATTTAAGACTATCTGTGTAGTTGCGTCAAAGAATCTGTATAGGTGCCACATGAGATAGAAAAATAATTGACCTTGAGGGAGATAAATTGTTGTTATAACGGCAACATCATGCCAATAGACAATAAAAATAGGAAAAGAATGAGGGAAAGAAAAACTTTTCTAATTTCATTATTGAAATAACGAGGAAAATAATAATGAAGTTGACAAGATAACTCGCCGCCGGTACGAGGGGAACCGTCATCTTGTTTATCACGCGTGCGATGCTCTGTCAGTGGATCTACGGTGACGGGTCTCTTGGTTTTCCTTAGTCATATTGCTCCTTACATAGCGAGGGTTTCGAATTGTCAGTGTTGATACCTTCAGGAAGAATACAAAGGTTCATTGACCAGTAGTCTCCGCAAAAAAGCTGGAGATGAATGTGACGCCTACTGCACCTGAAGGTCAATGCTCTACATTCTCCGCCATGGCCAAGATTAGCGCTAATTAATACGGCCAGGGCCTCTGGTACACAAACATAAATTCGAAAGAAAGTGGACACGAAAACAACTGCCGTCTTGGTTCAATTTCCGGAACAGCGCTGCATGCCTGAGCTTGAACATTTATGCTGGATCTTAAGAAACTATTTTTTCTCTTTACACCATGCAGGCTTGCAAGTTCGGGGCGGAAATCTACTTCGAGGGATATTTTGTGTACACCCTCTCAAACCCCAAAGAAGGAAATTTCAGATGGGTTTTTGTCAGTATCGCTGAGCTTGCAGGCATGTCAAAAGGTCTTCGAGCAAAAGGCGACGAGTTGTCATATGTGGTGAAGGGCATATATGTCGAGCGTATATCATGTTATGGCCGCAAGAAATATTAATGTTAAGTTAACGGAAAAAGTGATGTACTCCTGCTTAGACAAGAAATACGACGTTGCTGTAAATAATGTAGAAGGGCCATTCAAGTATCAATCAATCCTTATGACTTTGCTAAAAACCCTTCTCCTTATGTGGAATAAAAGCATTTAAGACTCTTTCATCACTTGCTTCAATCTATTTTCGGCTCTTTCAGTTAGTAGACTGAAAGGAAGCCGATGCTGGGGCATGGATTTGCACACCACCCCTTGCTTGCCTTCTGTGTTTTGCGTCTGCATTGTGTCGAGTAGATGAAGCTGATGGTCTGTCAAGCCGCTGTGGCATTGAAATGGCACACGCAAAGAGAATTTAACAGGAGAGAGGACATACACAACAATGACCTTGCAATGCCTCGGGTCGCCATGTTGACAGCTGCACCGATCCAATGTCATTAGACCTGCCTTTGCATCTCGTCCTGTGAGTATCCAAGCCTGGCCCAGGCATTCAAGCTGCGGCGGCAACGATTGTGCTCGCCTGAGCTGTGAAGGAACAGCCCCGTCGACCCCGGATCATAAGTCCCTCTTCAATCGGCAACTGTCCGTCAGCCTCTTCCTAATTCCTGTACTATCAACCAGTTTATGTTCAGTTACTGGGCTCCGGACTTCGTTAGGTAGAAACAAATGGTTTATTGCGATCATGTCCCAGGCCTGTCAACGACCTGGCTTTGTTCACCGAGTAGCCACTCTCGCCCGCTGCTAGAATGAGACTCCAAACTGGCCCCGGCTCTCCGACGCGATCTCCCCCATTTCCATCACACGCACAATTGTCTTTAATGCTGTAGGGTAAAGTGAAGTGCCGTGACAGCAATCTGAGTGCCACGTGGCAAAATTCAAGTAGTCTCGATCGCTAAGGGGCTCCCATGACTCCGCAGGAGCAGGGCCGTGTTCCTCTCGCTAGAGGAATGGTAGCCTTGTAGTTCGCAAGCATACATGTTCAGTGGGAGGGCACATGTTTGTAACAGGCTGTATCACGCGGAGAAATTGTCACTGTCCTCAAGCAGACGTATATCGATAAACTGAAGTCCGCCATAGGGGCACCTAGTTTCAGTGTACACATTAGGCCCATGACACGTTGCCACAAAGCTAGCAGATAAAGTACGCTCAAGAGATAAGTCAAAGGTTATGAGCTGTATTTTTTACTTAAAAATTCTTAAATTAGCCATCTCGTGATCATTATTTGCGGTAATGCGGATAGCATTGGAGCAATGTATCGGTAGAACGTAAACTTGTCAGGTACGATGCATGTATTACATCCGTGTTCCTCCTTCGCGGATCGCTCTGGATAGGCTGCGTCATCTAACGGCGGTGGCTCGTGTCTGAATGCAGGTTCAGACACAGTTGTCTAGATATATTCACGTGGGTTTGATTCCGCCCACCACCTGAGAAATTTTACACGACTGTTTTTTGTCAATGATGAGTGGCACATTCCTATAGTGGCACACATCCAGTGACCCAAGTAGCCGTCAAAGAGGTTCACCGAAGAGTGAGTAGCACGTGCTCAACACCACACCCACAGTAACCCACATTGGCAGAGCGGTTGGTTTGGAGCACGGCTCCCTCAACACATCCCGATGCTTTCCTCTTTAGATTACGGTCTATCCTGTTACCTAAGTTTGTGTAAAAACGGTTGGAGGTATCCTGGAAAATGCGTGAAATATCCAAGAATGCTAATTAAAATAAAAGGCATCTGCATACCTAGAAATAATTGAAAAAAATAAAACCACTGCACTCCTTAAAGTCGTTTTGCGCACTTTGATAAATGGCCGCCATGAAACTGTGAAATTAAACGCGCACTTAACTTGCACCTTGATAAGCTTTAGCGCTGTTTTCGGGACGTTAGGCTTTCTCCAAGTCTCGTGGATTGTCCGTGTCGCCAGCGGCCATGGTTCAACACATTCCGTACAGAGGTGTGCGCGGTAAGCTTGAACTTGAAAGCAGAAGGCACATCTGACACACACAGCGCTGTTGTGCGTGTCAAGCGTGCGCTATAACAAAATAAGATATGCCGTACCAACAAGCCCCTATTGCTATCCTTGAAAGCAGGTTTTTTTCTCTGGAACTCCCCCCCCCCCTCCCTTACTTTACGTGGACCGAATAGAATAGACCGATCTACGAGGCGGTGTAGTCAAAGGTGGTTAACTGGTCGGTCGATTCCAATATCCGTGCCCGATTAAGTCTTCTTACAAGGCTTTTATTGTTGCCGTAACACGGCCCTATATCAGCGTCTGTGCAACGTCATGGCACTCACACGCCTCGTAGCATTTAACAAACAGAGCTTACCCCTATATGTCCCCAGCAGTAAAACTGAAACCGTTGTTAGCGGGAAAAAACTCACAGCTCCGCGCAGCGCATCCAGCACAGTCACAGACATCGTAAGCTGGAGGAGCGGCTCCATAGGAGCTCCATTTCCAGCATATCTTATTTTGTTGTAGCGCAAGCTCAACAAGGACAACAGAAAGGCACATCCGACACACTTAGCGCTGTGTGTGTCAGATGTGCCTTTCTGTTGACCTCGTTCGGCTTGCGCTACAACAAAATAAGATATGCCGTACCAACAAGCCCCTATAGCTATCCATATTCAGCGCCATTCACTACCGGGTCTTGGCGGCGAGTTCGCGTCGTTTTCACGAGAACGGTCTGAACCCTCCGCCAGGAGTCGTCGGTGAGCTGCGGCTAGTGCTCCGGTTTATCCTGCTCTCTACACAGCGGTTTGCTGAGTCCGATATTTCCTGGTTGCAGCCACCCGTGTTGCTCTACGATTCCCTTCTTCAGCAGCAGTTCGTACAACTTGCGAGGAGGCGCCATAACGTGCACCGAAGAGAGAACGCAGGTGTCCAGACCACGTGGTACACATGTCGCGTGCTTTGACCCCGTTCCACGGTGCGTCGCTGTCAATTATGATGATGAGAATGATGGTTTATTGGCATACCCTTCGAAAGGGATGGTGACAAATAGTCACCTAGGGTGCTTGGGTAAACCAGATTCACTTACATGCAGCATGCAACTGCTACGTGCAACTGCTACATGTTGGAACGCCTGGTGGAGTGTAACGGAGTTGTATTGCAAAGTTTGTGCGTAAAGACGCTACGCGGCGTGCATGTCACATCGTGTGTGAGATAGCACAATGCGATGCTAATGACGACGACGATGATTTACTTACATTCCGTTTGAAGCGGGACGGTGGCAAACAGCCACCTATAGCCACTTTGAATTACCCAAGTATGCCGTACATGTTTTACATTGCATCAGCATTCATACATTTCCAGAATCTTCTTTCTCTTCCTCAAAACTTTTATATCTACCTTGTACTAGCTGCTACAGCGTGCCACCTGGTGTAATAATACGTAGCTGCAATGCAAAGGACGCACGTATAGACGCCAAGCGGCACGCATCTCACGTCGCAAGTGGACTGGCACAGTACGGTGCTGCTTATGATGATGATTTATTTGCATCCACTTTGACACGCGGTGGTCACATAGTCAACTAGCCAGCTTTATCTGACAAGCGGCACGATATGATGCTAACGGTGGCGATGATCAGGATGCATTTACATCCCCTATGACAGGCGGCGGTGGCACAGTCACGTAGCTAGCCTGATTTATTCAGGTATACACAATATTTTTTTTCTAGCATTCTTGTATACATCTCGCTAAACTTATTTTTCTTCCTCAAAGCTTCTTTAACAGCCTCGTACCTCCATCTGTGCATCTCATATACATGGCATTCTACCTGGTGGAATAATATGCATCTGCACTGAAAAAATGTGCACGTATAGAAGTTACGCGGCGCGAATTTCGCATCGCGACTCTTCTCGCGCGCTAGGACACGTTTATAGGACATTGTTCCACTGCATGCAAGCAAGCGCTGGCGTGGCTCAGTCGTAGAGTACCTGACTTCCATGCAGCGGGCGCGGGTTTGACCATGGCAGGAACTGCTTTTTTTCCTCATTCCTGGAAATAAATGCTACGGACACCGGACGATGGACACCGGTGGCGGAGGTGGCAGCAGGCACCATCGCCAAGTGAAGCGGCTGTTAGAATTAGGCCAGAATAACAGCTTGCGCTGTAAAACAGCCACAGGAAGAATGGTAAACAATGTATACGTGTCAATATCTCAGCAGGTCTAGCGGGAACGTGTCGCTCGACTTTGGCTATCACTTTTCACTGCGTTTCGCCAATCGAATCGAATTCTGGGATTTTACGTGCCGAAAGCACGATTTGATTATGAGGTCCGCCGTAGTGGGGGACTCTGTGTTAATTTTGACCGCTAGAGGATATTTAACGTGCCCCCAATGCACAGGACACGGGCATGTTTCACATCCCGCCCCCGTCGAAATGGAGCCGCCGCGGACGAGATTTGATCCCGCGACCTCGTGCTTAGGAGGGCAACACCGTAGCCGCTAAGCCAGCGTGGTGGGTTGCATTTTGGCGAATTTTATGACTACCTGCGTGTTACGCTAGTAATGACACTCATTTGGCTCACTGAGGCGAATTTGCGATCTCTTGGAGACTGTTATGGAGTAGACAGTTGACTACTGGTGGGTGTCTTGCTTTAATAATGTGCTCAAGTTCGTTAGCAGGGGAGGCAAAAGAGCAAACTGTGCCCGGCGGCTGCTCTTATGGAATAATAATAATAATAATAATAATAATAATAATAATAATAATAATAATAATAATAATAATAATAATAATAATAATAATAATAATAATAATAATAATAATAATAATAATAATAATAATAATGCCTTTATTTTCCATCCCATGGATGTGGGAGGGGGAGAGAAAAAGCTAGATATCCAGCTTGACGGGCTCTCGCCTCCCCGATACAAATACATGATGTTTAAAAAAAGAAGGGCAAACTTACAAGCACATGAATACAGACAAAAAGGAATATCACAATGCACAAACAAATGACAATTTTTACACAAATGTAGAATTCCAAGGGCCCTATAACGTAAAACTATTCCAACATGTTTCTATTCCAATCTCCTGACGTCAAATTTGCGTAACCACCAACGCAAGCCCCGGACGGTCACCCGCAAGGTTGTCTGTACAGACCAATCAAACGCTCTCCTCGTTCATAGGAGGTCACTTTTGTTTGCTTGAAAAGCGAATAACATTGCCTACACTGAGTGGCTTGTCGTATCTAATTGGCTGACAAGAGGCGAGGAGCCCGTTCAAGTGGAGAGGGATTCGATGGGGCCCAGCCACTGCGCTGAAAGTCGATAACCGGATGAAGAGGGTGGTGCCGGCGTCTACGATTGGTCGGCTTTCCCTTACTTAGCTTGCGGTGGCTGGTCGAAAATCGCAGCGGCATGCAACGGAAGCTCAAGAATGACGCTTAAACCGGCCCTCAGCATAGAAGAGTTGGCAGAATGATGGGGTAAACGTAACGAAAGTGCTCGAAAACGTTACACGGCCACGCAAGAAGCTTTATTATACGCAAATACACCTATGCTCTTCGGCAGGTGCGAGTAGCCAGCGTCTGAGCGATCGGCGGCAGCCATCTTTTATTCCTTTCGGAACGGGGCAGCCTGCGGCTATTCCGAAGGAAATTAAGTTTTGTTCGGCATATTAATGCACCTTTATCGCGTACACGTCACTTTGACGCGGTGAGTTCTTGCGGTTTTGTGACGTCGCGTGACAGGCAGGCGAAGTGGGTGCAGACCGAAAAGGTTTTACCAATAGCCGAGGGCTAATGACGAAAAGGGGTCGAATCAGAAATAGCTGTTTTTCTTTTTTCTGTCAAATCATACATAATCAGTGTGTACACATCATATCAGATGGGGAGGTATCGCGGTTTTCGTGACGTCGCGTGACAGACAGGTGAAGTGGGTGTGGTCGAAAAAAGTTTTTGACCAATCGTGGAGGGCTGATAGCAGAATTGGAATAGAAAAGTTTGGAATAGCTTTACGTTATAGCGCCCCAAGAAACAAAGCGATGTGCGTAATATTATGTCGTACATTTCAAACAGAAAGTGCCGTCCTTTCGCGTATAACTGAAACAAAATGACGCAAATCTTTTGGTCGGGTGCGTTGGAGATTTAAATTGTAATGTTGGCACAGGTTTAAGAGATATGGAAGAGTGTTTCTGAGCATACGTTGTCCGTAACCTGTTGTGAATGAATGTATGTACCAAATATCGGTGTTTCTGGTTGCGTACTTGAAATTTCTTTATGCAGGGATGCCAGTTTTGCAATGAACGAGACGTTGTTTTTGACCTCGGTAATGTGTTTAGAGATTAGGCCGTATGCGTACAGATCATGAATCGCCATTATGTTGTCTTTCATAAAGAGCTGTTTATATGGGTGGTCATATGCTACATTGTATAATATTCTGAGCATTCTTTTCTGCTGAACGTGTAATTTTCGTAGATTCGTGAGGGATGTTTCCCCCTGGCCAAATGACAATAATATAGATGGGAACAGAACAATGAATTGTGAAGTAGCAATTTCACATTTATAGGGAGGAGGTGCTTATGGAGCGTAAATCGATCCAATGACACGTGACAGTTTAGATGCTACGGAATTTCCAAATGCTATCGCGGTAAACTACACAGCTTAGCCACGAGTGATTTCCGTAAAGGTAAAATGAAGGTCGCCAAAAATAAAAGAAATATTATGCACATCTGCTCCAAGACGTGTAGTGAGCTAGATGCTAAAGCCACATATGTTTTTTTTTCATGCTAGTCGTGTATTGGAATTTAGTGTCATGGCTTACGCCGCCTACTTCTTAACACTAGATATGAAACAGAGGCCGGCTCGGCTTTAAATAAAAAGGTCGAAACGCGTTGATGCATAGGCCACAGGAAGTTCAAGAAATGTACAGCATACTACACAGCATGTTTGCGAACCGGCTAAGGATCTGAAATGTCTGTGATCGCGCCGCCATACTTTATCTTTGTTTGATGTTGGTGCAGTGGTTGGTTTGGACGTCATCCCACGACACGCTTCCGCGTTGTTGGGGCAAATTTTTCTTTCCTCCTTTCTTCTCTTTTTTTTTATCAAAGGCAGTTTCACTTGAACTTATAACTCCAGTCTGTTTGCTTTCTTTTTGTGTGTGTGAACATGTCATATAAAACGGCTCGAGAAGCTGCGTCTGACGCCTTATTCTGTGAGCTGGTTGGTGCTTGTATATGGTTGTGCCATTTTCGCCGAGTTTCTTGAATTTCGACCCACCGTATACACCCATTTATTGGCCAGCTTTTTGCGCAACGATTTGGTCAGCATAGTCCTGCACGTCTTTTTATTTTTTATGCCGTCGTAGTTCCGCCAGGCCACGATGATTATTTGTGTTGTTCCCTGCCGATATAGCTGTGGCCCGTTTTCGTTGTGTGCCAGAACAACCTCACTATATTGGCTGCAATCTTCGATACTTTGGCAATATCGTAAATATAACCGCTCCTAATTGAATGCTTTCTTGTCACTGATAAGGTGCATCTGAGCAGTTGCATCTAGGTGCATCTAGAAAAAAAAATTCATATAAATGCATCCAAATGCAAATGCATCTAGATGCAAAAAAAAGAAAGATGCATCTAGGCGCTGTGCCTCTTGCAGGGCCCAACGCCGCAAAGCTATGAAAGTTTGTGGCCATCGCGGGAGAAGAAGCTTTTTACCATGTAGTCTGAGCTAGCACAGCTTAAAACCACGTTGCGGCAATTTGGCTTTGGTGCAATGACACTTCGTGAACATGGTGATTTTAGCATGGCGTGGGGGTACAAGAATGAATTACTTTTCTAATCATCTTATGCAAATTTATTTGTGCTCGGGTATACACTGCCATGACGTACATGGAAAGATCTATAAGGCCTGGAAATCGGAGCCCATACACCGTTTATTCAGTGTTAGCGAGCTAGAACATAATCGAATATTGAATAAAAAATGAAGTAATGTTCTTATTCCTTGCTTTTCAGAGTTCATAACCACGTTTACATGGCGTTGGGCTGCAGACATGCGTTCTTCGTGTCATCGGTAAGAATGTATTTCGTATTTCGTCGAGTATCCTTAATATATATATATATATATATATATATATATATATATATATATATATATATATATATATATATATATATATATATATATATATATATATATATATATATATATATATATAAATTAGGTAATTAAGAAATTATTACATTCCTACGCACTCAAAATGTATGCGGCACAGCTTAAAGCTCTGGCCATATCGGTGAAAACCACTTCAATATCATCGGTTTTGGAGAATCGTCAATAGGCTTGTGTGCTTGATGAGACTTACAAGAGCTGCAGTAACATTGTCAGGCCGCATCTAAGGATACGCCGCACCTAAGGATTCACGGCAAGAAACACTCACTGCCATCCATGCCAACAGATATATCTGAGCAGCAGTAAAACATGTTTAGTATGCTGTTCCTTCAACGCGCTGTACAAACAAACACATTTCTTTACGCTTTCAAGTTCCTAATTTTTGTTTTTAACGTAATTTGGCAGCGTGCGTTTGAGAATTTCGGAGTCATGATGGCTATATTGCTCCGTAAGTTGTCCCCTAAACTAGTGAACGATATTCCTTTTATCCCGACAGCGACATGCCTGGAAGACTTGTATGGGATGGTAAAAGGTATGAGCAGAAACATTAAGCTTTTATTTTTAATCCACGTTTCTGATTGGAATGCCCATATTATTTATCTAGTGGTCATCGTCAAGAACAATAGGAAGTATGAAGCTAAGAAGCTGAAAATTAAAATCAACTGTCTACCGCTATCTTGTTGAGATTGTCTTTTTGCTTTTTAACGCTTAAGTTGCATACAATTTGCTATCGACAATTCATGCTATAGTTCTGATTGGCATTTTTCAGAACCTCGTATTGTTGTTAACGAATAAAATATTTTTTTGGCGTAAGTCATAAAGAAAATAACAGATGTGAAAATTCACAAAGACCCTTTTACTGCGACATGCTGAATTACAATCCATTGGAACGAACTTCGAAATGCTACAGGAATATACAATAACATTTAACTGTCAGCAACCAATCAACATTTTGTGGTAGTTATGACCGACAACCCGAGATTGTTGTTTGAAGTTAACGGCTACAGCAGCACTTAGTCAAGGCAATTAGCATATTCCAGGCAATAGTTTTTATAATCGAGAATACTGAAGTCAGTCCGCAAACCAAAACAAGAAAAGAACGAGGCCGTAGGAGTGATCATTACACCGAATAACTCTTAAGCTGTTCGGTGAGAATACATTCTTATATTCGTCTTTGTATTTCAGGTGCTCTTACATATGGCTAACGAAGGCAAGTAGATATAACCATACTGCACTAAGCTTCATTATGAACTCCCTGACCATCTTATTACCATATCGTAGAAACCTGTTCCTATTCGCACGATTGCTTGAGCACTGTCATGACTTGCTTGCTGACCACAAATTGATGTTACCACTTCTTCCAATAATTTTCATAAGAACTTTCATATTTCATATTTCATTTCACATGTGACAATTTAACGATCCGCCACAACCGGGCTTTTACGTTTTGCTGCCAAGCCATTCATAACGGCTTTATATTTATCTGCGACGTTCAATTACGGAATTTATTGAAGTGAAGCAAGTGGCGTTGCCTAGAGTTGGGAAAACTTTGTCGTTGATCAACCTTTGTAGCATCTGAGCCGAACATATGTTTTCAGACATTTTTTTCGAAATGTGAACTTAAAGGTCTGCGTTTCAACATTCTCGCTCAGAAAATGTTATTCCCAGCTTAAAGGTGAACAGTGTATCTATCTGAAGAAACAAGGCTCACAGTAATCTACTTATGATGGATCCATAAAGTTCGCCTGAAACTAGTTGAAAAGATGTTGAATAAATACTTCGACGTGCTTTTACAAGCGCGTGATCGAGACAAAGCGAATATCACTGGTTCTCGCGCGGAAATACTGCTGCTTAGTCATAACATTTGTTGATGGTCGTCGGTTTAATTATATCAATCTGTGTTTAAGCACAAGCGTTAGAGTGACAATCAGGATGCCGGAAGCGAAGACAAAGCGCAAAAGGATGACCCAAAAGGGGTTATGAAGACCGCCGAGATCTTCACGCAACAGTTACTGTGATTGATCTCCTCATCGGCGGAGCCAATATAGACGCGGGAATAACAGGACCCTGATTTGAGCAGGGATGTAACACAAATCACAATGGCATCGGAATTTGACCTTATATACCTTACAAGGCACAGCTTTTCTTTTATATATTATATAAGTTTCTTTATATATATTTATAAATACTGCGGTCTCATACAAGGTCTTAGCAGTGTGGTACACGAGCAAGTACAGAAAACATAGAAAATACAAAAAAGAGGGAACTGCACTCAAAAGTTACTTCACACAAGCGCTTAAAATACAAAAGCAAAAAACAATGAAATCAAGCAAGGTTGGTTCAGCGATTTTCAAATCACACGGTCAAACAGTGATATCACGAACAATCTCAACAAGCACAAAAGGATTTTCATTAGAGATATAACTCGAAAAGTGATAACGTCCTGTGTTACAATTTTATCGGCCAGCATATTACAGTCTACTACAGTTCTAGGAAAAAAGGAATACTTGAAGCAGTTGACACGTGTAGTAACTGGAGTTCAACGCCACATAAATGCAGGATGAAATCGAAAGCAATGAAATGCGATCTAATGTGTTACAAAACAGTTCGCGCTCGTCAACAGCAAATTATAAGACGGCTATGCATCGTATTTAAGGATATAAAGCTGAATCAGTGTGTGTCGGCCCGGTATTGCACTTACTCTGATATTAGTTTATGGATTTTCGAATTATGTCCTTCACAGCTGCAACTGCGAATGGTGGTGGTTTCACGTCGTTGTGCTCAGGGCGTTGGATGTTACGATACGCTCTGCGTTCAGACGTGAAGAGGGAGTGAGAGAAGTCCTGAAGATATGTAAAAGCAGGCCACTCGCTACCCCTATTCAAGACCTTGCTGTGATTTATGTACTTGCGTGCCGTTCTTACCGTGGCAGCGGATTTGCAGCGTTTCATGTAGTTGCATAGCGCCCGCCTGCTCCGCCACTAGAAGTCATGTGAAAACAGATTTACCTTTCGTTTGAAATAGAAAGAGACAAGTACATATAGTTATCTTAGAAAATTGGCGAGCAAGATTATTTTTGCATTTGTAATTGCTTTAAACATTTAAGGAACATTTAACGAACATTTTAGCCGCTACAAATGATGTTTCTTACGTGTAGCGCATATCTAGGAACACAATGGAAACATGTCTGAAGTATCATCTGCTTTCCGGGTGGGAAAACGTGCATTTTCTTCTCACGTATTGGTTGGCATTTTGCGGCCCGATATTTCGGTTGTATTAGCTTGTCCGAAAAGATGGCACTGTTTAAGAAAAAAAGGAAAAGATGTTGCGGGCTCTTTCGGAATGCTTGGGTCAAAGAAAGACCCATTCGTATCAGAAAGTTGGACTACTTTTTTCACGAATAGTTGGACTACTGTTTCATCGTCTTCAGGACGAACTTGTGTTATTTGAAAACCCTAAAGGGCAGCTAAGCTGCAGTGCATCGGCAGAAACAGTTTTGCATAATTTAGGTGAACAATTACCATAAAATATGTTCTAGGTTAAGCGCCTTGAGTTTACATTAGTGATATAAGCCAACGACTTCGGATGAAAGTTCATTTGACCTAGCCGCAGGAGTGGTACAAGTTCGCTCAAGGGAAATTTCGTCCTATCGGAGTGTGTGAACTGTAACTACACACCACAAAGGAAACCTCAAAATTATTCTCTCCACAACCTCTGCAGACACTTTACATGTCTTACCCTGTGAAGAGGCTAACGTGGTGCGATTATCTGCTGGCCACTTACCTTTTTGAACGGGCCCTTCCGGTGTGCGGGATTTGCCCAGTGAATAGAGATGTAACTGTGGCAACAGCTTGCGCTGCTCAATCAGCTCGACACCTAGAAGCTGATGCCTCAATTGAAATGAACGTAACGCACCCAGCTCGAAGGCCCGGACGTATGACACTGCCTGTGCCCGTTGAGTGCACGGTTATGTCACGGAGTCCACATTGATGCATACTTTTGAACGGGAAGATATGAGGCGAGGAAATGCGATAATGACACCAGAGATGTAAGCTAGCACTAACAAAAATAAATTTCGTAAGCTCTAGTTCGCACCATTCTGCTTCGATCAACCGACGCTTCATTGAATACAGCACATGCTTTATTTCATGGGCCATTCATATCGATGCCAGGCTTATGACAGCTTTTTTAACGTATAATGAGTGCTGCCTCTCTCATGGCAGCACATCGTGCGTATTAGTAGTTCATCGGAATGATGTTTCGTCAAGGGGTGTTAAAATGAGGACTTCGCCAAAATTTTGCCTGAACTAAGCTTATTCACTGATTGTTTCTTTCACCTTTCTATATTTACCTCGTTCTGATTCTATCTCAACAGTGAACAATAAATTGATGAATAATTTAATATATCAGTTATGTTAATGAGTACAAAACTAGGGCACTTTCAATACATCATTATTATGGCTACGTAGTCGCCTTGTTTTTTTCCTTATTCATTTGGTATCATAGACTGTCTTGCGGGCTTTGCCTTGTTCCCAATCCGGCCTTAGCTTGGTTGTATGCCTGGATAACTATTAACGAGTGAGTAAATGAAGTAACGAATCAATCAATCAATCAATCAATCAATCAATCAATCAATCAATCAATCAATCAATCAATCAATCAATCAATCAATCAATCAATCAATCAATCAATCAAACATTTATTATAGTGTTCAGAAACACGTTTACCATTGTGCTGGTTCACCCAAGTGGTACGGTGTTCCGCTGCACCACGACACTCTTATTTCTGAAAAAGTAATGGTGGCTAGAGCTTAAGAAAAGCGTTCAATTTGTGTGCACGTACAATCATACTCATCGTCATCAATATGTTTTATTCCTAAATGTCTGCTCGACAACAGGCGTAGTAGTATGTAAACTTTGAACTCGTGTGCTTCCCCCTCGCCATCATGTGGCATGTGAGAGTCTATTGGCCAGTTTCCCGTTTCTGAATTCACGTACTACAGGATGTTCCACATCTGCCGCCAGAGCTGTGAGTCTAGGAAATGCTTTGAACCTAAGCAGTCAGTACACGAGATGCTTAGAGAGAATCAAGACCAGCGTGCGTGGTGGTACAACTGCATGCATGTAGAACGTTGTCGAACTCGGACGATTCGCTGGGCTTAAGCAAAGCTGTGACTATCACAGGGAGCTTAGAGTGACCAGTGTACGTCCATCATTCGGTCAACCATTACCCCACACAACACACTATTAGCTCAGCATGGGCCTCACTTACGCAGTAAATGGGTTATTGGTACCGCACAGTCATACATTTTTTTCCAGCTGCAAGCACAATTATGTTTCAGAGACCTTTTCAAGGCATTCGTAGTGTCACCTGAACACATAAGCCGGGGCAAGGTGTTCCTGAAATAAAAAAAATACATTTACTCTTTTTTTTCTTCCTCCAGTTCCATTCGCTGTAGCTGTCCACCGTTGGGTGTACCCACAGGAAGTGGTCGAACAGTACATCATGAAAATTAATAAGACACATAAAGGTCAAGTCATCAGCTGGGGACTGACTGAAAATTACACATATTGGAAGCGCCACAGTCCTCCAGGGAAGTAAGTGAATTTACCCTCGTCATAGCTTGGGGGTTGTGCCAGATTTGCCTTGATAATTGCGGTTCGCTAATGAAGTGCTGTCGTCAGTAATAGTGAACGTCTGAGTGAGTGAGCCTTTGAAGTTGCTTTTCTTGCGTTCCCTTCTAGATGGAAACAGACGCATGCGTCTTTGCCTCTAAGCGAAAAATTGGTTGAATAAATGTTTCACTTCGGAAGGACTGGGTACTTCGTCAATGAATGATGAATACTATGCAGTTTAACGTACCGAAGATAGCTATAGTAGATTGTGCGGTATGCCGCAGAGGAGGGTGCCGGACTAAGTATTGTGCACCAAAAGGAACGTAGGCGAGCCCTCGTGCATTACGCGCACCTCGGAAGGAGGGCGATCCGGCTCTAAAACGAACCAGTGAGCCAAAACGGTGGGTGAATGAATGAATGAATGCGTCAATCAGTAAGCTTAAATATGGGGTTTTAGGTGCCAAAACCGCTTTCTGATTATGAGGCACGCCGTAGTGGAGGACTCCGGAAATTTCTACCACCTGGGGTTCTTGCACCTAAATATAAGTACACGGGTGTTGTGAATCCCGCCCACGGCGGCCCATCGAAATGCGGCCGCCGTGGGCGGGATTCCATCCCGCGACCTTGTGCTCAGCAGCCCAGCGCCATAGCCACTGAGTAACCGCGGCGGGTAATCAATAAGTTTGATGTGTATTTTACTATAATATATCTATAAGCGGAGACACTAGATTAATATTTTCAGTCCTACTTTGTCCAAGGCGAGAATGGTGCTGTTTGTCATTGTTTTACTTAAGTGTTATTGCGTGCGCTGTGAAACAAATTGGTGCTTCTCCAGCCGGCCTATACCTACGTATTGCGAAGTGTTAGAAAGCGCAATGTTTTACCTAAAAATTAACGAGAGCTTCTGGTTATCTACAAATGAGGTTTCACAGTGCGCAAAATAAAACGCGGTTGTTATGATTGCTTTGCGCAGGCACCCTGTAAAAGCGAAAGTCGGCAGGTCAAAGTACTCTAAATGCAATGGGATAGATTCTTTGAAGCCACGAGAGACAGATTGCACTGGGTTCTTCCGGTGGCACATCAATGAAGGCATAAATAGTCCTTTCCGTCTGAGTGTAAACGCTGTCGTTCCTGTAACGTACGCTGGACTAAAGCCGAGGCCAATTGTGTTCAACATGAATGGGCTGACCAAAATGTCGGCAGATCAGAGGTGGGGATATCACACTGCTGGAGTAGACCGCAAGTTAGTTAAGGTAAGTGACTGATTTACTCACTGAAATCATTGTGCAGGTTGCCGCCCTCGTGCACTGTATATATTTCTCGCAACAACTTGTGCAACCGGAGCGTTGCTATCGGGCACAACTGCCCGCCATATTATGTCGAGGCTTCAGTAGTTCGCGATTAAAATACTATAATTATCAAGATGGCAGTGGCAATTTATTGCCAACGCGACTGCCCAGCCGCGGCCGTATTGATTCATAGCAATACGCTATAATTACGCTAGAGACGATGTCACTTATGCGACTTTTCGCATCTCTGTCATGATTAAGAATCCGGATTTTCGCCACTACGGTAGCAATGTCGCTCTTGGCAACGTGTTCATGTTTTATCGAACAGGCAAAGTGATTTGAACGGATGATCACTTTGTCATAATAATACAGTCATAGACGTTGGTGCACTGATAGCGCGCCAGCTCAACGTTAGGTCATGATAATAGAAAAGCCGCACCCTTGCATATATATATATATATATTGGTATGTGCGCGCAGTTACAATGCAATGCGAAAGTCAAAGTCAAAACAGCAGCGTGAACATATGTGACACAAACTTCAATGACACCACTACCTAACAACCAAAAGCACAAAAAAAGTGATCGAGCGGTTCCCTCGAAACCTTTTAATCGAACCTCGTTCTTTAGCGCACTGCTTCAACGTCCGCCGTCTCTGCACACGCGTACGGGCGCATGCATCTCACACGCACGCACTCGGACACGAACACAGGCCCCCACCTAACAAACTCCCTGCCAGGATCGGCACCACAGGCAAGAGTTACGTAACATGGGAGTGCGCCAGAAGACCTCATACTATTAATGCACCTTTGGTACTCACCTTACTAAGGGAGCCCCGGGAGGCCACCCTCGCTCTTTCTGACCTCGAGGCCCAGGAGGGCCTCCTGGATCAAGCTAAGCTGGTCGCGGTGGGCACTGGAGTCTTGGAATAGGGACCCGCCCTACACTGCTCCCTTCCCCTATTTTTTCACTCATCAATAAACGTTTATTCTTCCTCCTCCTCTTCCCTGCGCGCGCGCACACACACCTATAGAGGGAGGATAAATAAAGAAAGCAAATAAAATAAATATTCATACTTGACAACTCGTGTCGTGCTGTGTATCGCAAACCATACGTCGAGAGAAATTGCCCAACTGCACCATAGAGGATGACAAAGCTCCAGGCCTTCGATTTCATGTTTTTCTCGAGTATGTGCTCGGCATTTCAAGAACTTCTTCTGGCCAGGACCCCACCAACGACCCCTTTTCAGACGTCCTCGCGTCATCGCTTGATGCAATCGCTTAAATAATAAATAAGAAATCTACTTTTAATTGTCCTCAGCCGACAACAGAAACTAATGCTTTAATAATATTTCGCCGTTCTTAGCGCAATTCTCAGGTAGTCACGGGGCCACGAATTGTTAGATTTACGGTCAGTCCTGCTCAATTTGTACCGAGTATTATGCTCCAGTCTGTCCAATGGGGCTCATCGCCAGGAGGATGTCATGATTGGGCACGTTGAAAAGAAAAAAAGAAATAACAGCAAAACGAATGACAGTGATGATAGCTCGCCGCTCAAGGAAAGCCCCCGCGGAATATCGCAAACTGCAAGAAGCACTGAACTATGATGGTGACGTAACCATCGGAGCAAGCAAACTTTGAGTTATATCTAGGAAGTGTAGGTCTGCCTTTCTCCGGCCGCCGGCCGGACGGCAAAATTTCACACCTAACTATCCTTGCGTGATTTGAATGGGAAAGCATAATGACTGCTCAATTAATTGGTTACCTCGTCATACCTGACGTCACACATCGTCACATGTCCTTCACAGCTATACCTTAATCTACCTTGCTGTAACTTGTACAAACCTTAATCCCCCTTAAATCACTTTAACCCACCTTAATCCAGATCGCTCTAATGTGTACCAACGTTAATCCACCTCAGTAAACATTCTTATACTTTGTACTAACCTTAACCCACCTTAATCGACTTTAGCCTACACTAATCCACTTTAATTCTCCCTGGTTCACTTCACTTTAATTCACTTTACTTCGTCTTAAATCACCTTACTCCAGCATGTCCCGACTTTAATTTGGTGTTACTAGTGATGTCATACAGGATGCTGACGACGTCACTGGTGATGATTTTATCACCACTTGATGTGGACAACGCCGGATTTTCTGCCTCGTGGGACATATCCGGCTTTGGCATTAAAAGCAGCACGGTATTTTATTATGTTCTGCCTCGCCTAAGGCACTATTTTCGACACGTATGGCGGCTGTACAGCCACCATTGTTCGCCGTGCTGGCTCTCTTGCTGTCGAAACATCACATGTTTTGAAATTTGTGCTTGGAAAAGGAAGTTTCGCAAAATGCAATTTTGCGTTTTTATCAAGGTGACAAAAACTGACTTGGTGCTGCAGGCTTTTTCAAATAATAATGTTTTGTTTCTGGCTCTTGGTAGCTCTATTGTGGCATCGATTCAAACAGAAAGTGAACGGTAGCGTGCACAAGTCTCCGCAATTCATCTGCAATTTCGCGAATATGTGGTGGCAGTTCGAAATAGCCAGGCCGTTGATTTGCTGAAGGAATATCACGTGAGGTGGTGCGTAACAGAAAAGGCCGTTTCGTAAACATCGACTTGCGTTGTGTGACATTGCACTGGGCCGCCATTTCATAATTTTTCCGCCGTATTTTGGGGCGCGACGAGCCGCGCGAATCATGCTAATGAGCGACCATATGCAATGCCAGCCGACATGCATATCTGTCGCTGCATTTCCCCTGTTATTTGGCCCATGAAAATCTCTTGTTCACAATTCGTGCATCACTGTCGGGTGGCGTTGGCGTTTGTGTTTTGTTCAATAATTTCTTTTAAAAACACATTTATTTCGAATAGTATTTGTTCAACATCCCAAACCATCTGCGATGTTTTGCACGTTTCATTGCTACGTTCGTATGGTAATCGAGATTAATGACTTGCCATGTCACCAGGAGTTACGACAACAGCACACTTTTAATTTTTAATTTCTTAATGTTTATTGTTAAGAAGCAATATACACAAGGGGACGCCTTGAATTTTACTTACGTAGCGCGAGTTAGAAGCGAAGTGAATTAGAGATGGCAGCACCGGCGCTTGCGTAGTGCAATCAGACCAAAATTGATTTAGAAGAATGACTGAGGAATACGAAAGAATCTAAATGGGTTGCGAGTGTTCAGGAAAAAAAATGATTTGCAGTGCAGGGAAAGAACTAAGAAGCGTACCATCAAAGGATGTGACCGGTGCAGTAAGCAACATGGCAACAAAGAACGTTAAACGCAGAGTCAGAGAGGCTGAGATAGTCTCTTGGGTTGGCAGCAACGCGAAAGAAACCTGCTATCAATAACTACATAAGAGGAAAAAACAAAATTAGCGAAAGACAATTGATGACAACTCAAAAGGAAGCTTTCTTGAATTTTTGAAGTGAGTTCCGTATGCCTTAGAACGCGTTCTTAAAAAGCGAAGTACATCAAGGAAGAAGCGCGTTCTTGCTGCGGTAAAGCAGGGGGGAACGATTGAACATATTTTATTATAATATTAAGATACTCAGCTGTCGTTTTAGACTTCTCTGGCCTCCTTGAAGCCCTTGGGTTCAGGGATTGCAGGGGGAAGGTGAACATGCCTTCAATAGAGAATAGTAAAAGGCGACGGACAGGTTTGGTAGCAGTAATTTAGGGCGGCCACAAACACCAGAGGCGCGCAAAACCAAGGTTCCCAATGCTGGTTCAGAAGCTTTATTGCTGGGAATTCCTTGGATGCATTCTTTTTTGAAGGATATGTTGCGCATTAAGCAAAATAAGAACAAAAACTTGGTGGCGCAGCCAAACGCCCCATTTCAAAGGGGACGCTCGTAACCTCCATCCGTTCATCGGATACCTTTGGCGGGCAACGTTGTATAGTTCATCGGTGTCGGTGATATTCGATCGCTCCTCGACCAGCCGAGTCGGGCTACCTGAATCACTTGCGTTTGACGAGGTAGCGATAACGCGGCCCAGAACGTGCGCTGGTCGGCCGCGTATGCTGCCTCAAAGTAGAAGACACGCGCATAGACGCCAATATAACGTGACTCATTCCGTTTCTCGGCAGACACACATACTGGCTAATGAAGCAGACGACAGAAGCGAGAGACCCTTTCGATGGAATAATCACATGCTTTGGGCAAGATACTTTATTTTTACTGAGGAGAAAATCTGTGTTGCTTTATCAGGAGCCTCCATTTCAGTTTCTTAGACAAAAACGTCGAATGCACGCCATGTTACAAAAAAAAAAAAGAAACACAAATTGAGCCATCAGCGTCATTTTCCTGGCGTCGTGCCAAGTCACGCTTGAAGAAAATGACGGAATGTGGAGAACAGATCCTCTAGACTGCGTCCAGTTTGTTAACATAAGCTGGAAGGGTCTGTCCAGCTATCTACGGCGCAATCGGCTTCGGGAATGCACAGTTCAGTGTTTGCTTTTGGTTTGTCGGCGATGAACACGCGCCTCTGCTAATTTAAGACTGTAGCCGAGCACGTGCTCTTTGTCATTCTTACTTTTCACAGGCTAGATTTGTATCTCGACGAATAAAGTACTTTCAGATATCGACAACGGTGCCATATTTAGTCACCTTGTTTTGTCTCTCATATTTTCGCGGCATGACGCAGCTATTGTTTTACGGTCAAAAGTTGCGTGAGTAGTTTTGAAGGGCAACCTCTAGAACCTTTATTGCACGTAATACACGCCAACTTTGTGCTTGAAACAAATTTGTTAGCGTGAGCGAAAGCGTGGCAAAACCGGACTAGTTACCTTTGGGCTCTAAACTTACTCTAGTATAGTGATTTACTGTGAGCGTTCCACCTCCGTTTCTAAGGTGAAATGTACGTATTGCAACGCATGAGATCGTACAAACTACGAAAATGAGAATTTTTTACACTGCCTGCGAGCGTCTAAGGTAAAATTGCCGCTGTCCGTCATAGCGCGTCTTTACGTGTTCCGACACAATAGTGTGTTTTAGTTGAGCGTCTTGACGGTCCTCTCCTCTCCGAGTTGCCCCGCCAAGCCACAGTGGAGCGGCGGGTGATTTTCACGTTTTAGTTATGCGTTCAGCGTAGCGGAGTGGACCTTTCGTAGTTGTAGCGCCCTCTATCCAAATTGACGGTAATGAAGCAAAATAAAAACACTATATATATATATATATATATATATATATATATATATATATATATATATATATATATATATATATATATATATATATATCGCGATTTCTTTCTCTTTTTCTTTCTTTCTTATTTTGACCGGAGTGGCGTGGTTGTGCTGGTGCCATTTGCGCAGAAACATGCACGCAAGCGGCCACACACTGCCTTTCGACAACAGCTGCCGTGTTACCATTAGTTCATTTCGCACCTGTGCATTTTAGAACGTACGCGAGCGCCATCAATTACCTGGAATTTACAGTGAGAAACACATCAATAGCGGTCGGACTTAACGTAAATTTACATAGGGAGATCGTGATCGCCGCTGTTTGTGGTTTGAGTGTGGCTCCATTTTAGGGACCCAAGTGTACCCACTGAAGTGTGCCAAAAAGTTATATTTCTAACTCGCATTTTTTTTCTGCCCTGATTCTGGTTCTTGTGCACCATCACATTGTGACAATATGTTTTGTGTACTTGTGAGCAGGATTATAACGGATCACACGTTCTTGCCTTTATCCTTAGGTTTGCCAGTTCAGTGCGAGGATTAACTTCGATGGTGATATTGTGTACGCCCTGTCAAACCCAGACGACGGCAACTTCAAGTGGGTTCTTGTCAATATCACTGAGCTCGCACATACTGACAGAAGTCTGAAGGTAAGACGGGGGAAGCTGAGATATGTTGCTAAAGGCATATATACGGAGAACATATTCTGCAACGGCAACGAGAAAAAAAGCAGAGTAAAGCCCGAAACATTGCATTCGTGACTGAAATAGGACATTATTGTTAATATATATAAGGCGGATGTACTATACGGGACAACGTAGTTGTTAACGCTATGACGCATACGGAATAAATACATGTACGACTCGTTCATCGCAGTTTCGTGTGATCAATTCATTTGTTTTCGTTTGCGTTGTTTTGAAACATATACAAAATAACAAAAATCGTCTGAACCACCACGGAACACAATGTTGTTGAATCTACAATTCAACATTCTTAACCGAAACCAGTTGCCCGCAACATATTACAGAGAGCTAAGAAAACACATACAGTTTGGGTTAGAATGGATTATGCAAACATGTGTTGCAGTGATCCTTTTCCTAGAAGTTTTTGATGCAGCTATTCACGCTACAACAACCACCATCAGGGTGCAAATGCCTTCGCAGAATATATTAGGTAGCTGCGCAGGAATTTTAGCACCTACACATAAAATACCGGGCAGAGATGTTGCGTCCGGATCTGTTTGTTGGCGTTGAGTCCTCAAAAACGTGGTACGTACTGACGAGCGCCACTGGTCATGGTTAAAACCCCTTAAACTTCGTAAAGCAGTGACACGTTTTGAATAATGCCGCCTCCTCCTCGCGCGCTCTGGTCGAGGCCGACGCAGCGTCGCTATTGGCCTAATAGCATCACGCGGGCCTTCGCGCCGGCTTCGTTTGTTTAGAGTCCTCCTTCAACGCCATTTTCGCTGGAGCGGTGTAGGCGGCGTAGCGTCGAAGAGGGAGCGTGAAAGAGAGGAGAAACGAGGATGAGTGAAGGCGGAGGAGGAGAGTGTCGCTACTTTTCGAAGTTTGAGGGACTTTAGTTACAGTGAGAGAAATTAGATAAGACTGTAAAGAAAGGCAAGTATTTCACAACAAACAAATAGAAGGGAGACCGCGCACTTGAATATCGTAAAATTGTGGTCGGGATGATCCGCAAATGCACAGAACGGGCCGATGCCGAATGCAGTTTAGCCATAAGTGCTGACTTGATGGACCGATCCTGGTACCAGCTTGCGAAATGTGGTTCCTCACGGGTTTTAACGTGGTTTGTAACGCGCCCGGATCTTGGAGCTGATACAACGTCCGAGCGCCGCTGATCCTCGAAGCAATAATCAATAAGCCTCTTAGATTATCGGTTCCTGGCAGTCTCGGACTGCCCGATGTGGTGCTCTCAGCCGATGACGGTTACGTATCCAGCTTGCCGGGCAGTCCTGGGCAGTCTGGAATGACAAATCGAAGAGGCCCGATAGGCGATGTCTCAAAACCTGGCGGTCACTGCGTATGGCCAGCTCCGAAAGTACTTCTGTCGCATGCAGCATGCAGAAGCATAGCCTTCGAGATTAGTTTTTGTTGCCACATGGTAGCATATCTCAGTTGGTGTGCCGGGGATCTCTCGAATGACGTTGACGATCACCCTGCGGTGAATCAATTTTTCTGTGTTGACTTTTCTACCTAGAGTTGGTCCACCAATAAAATTATAGGAGTACCATTTGTCATAAGTTCGCGGTGAAATGTATAATTCTCTGCAGCGCCGACACAGCGGTCGCGTTCCCAGCTTATAGGTTCTATTCTAGACACGCATGGCGACTGCACGGCCGCCATTATCCGCCATGTTGGCTCTCTGATTCCCTGACGACAGGTCAGATGTTTCGAAATTTGTGCCGGGAAACGTAAGTTTAGCAAAATGCAGTGATGCGTTTTCATCAAAATGATGGCGCGTGACGCGGAGCTGCATATTTTATCGACTAATATACTTTTCATGTCCTTTGCAGCTATATTGTGACTCTTGCGCCTTAAAAAGAAAGTGAACGGTAGCGTGCAGAAGCCCGTGCAGTGCAGATGCAATTTCGCGATTATGGGGGTGGTGGTCCAAGATAGTTGTCATGCCAGTTTGCTGATTGGCTGAAGGAATATTTCGCGAGGAGCGTCACAGCGTAAGGCCGTTTCGTAAGCACCAATTTCACGTGGCGTGACGTCGCGCTGGGCAGCCATTGCGGAGATTTTTCGCCATAATTTGTGGTGCAACGAGGCGCACGAGTTATGCTAATGAGCGGTTATGTGCAATCTGCGCACGAGAGGCATGCGTATCGCCGCATTTCCTCCGTCGTTTTGGGGGCCATTAAAATATATTGCTCATAGTGCTTGCCCAGAGCCTTTGCATCGCTCTCCGGTGATGTTGGCATTTGTCTTTCGGGCCATCATTTCTTTTAAACTGGATCATTTGAAGCAATATTGGTTAAACATTACAAACCTTCTGAGACCTCTTGAACGTTTCAGGCTGCGTTCGTAATGTAAGCAAGATTAATTACTTTTCACGTCATCAGAGATTATGACGATGGCTGCTTTTTAATTTATAATATGTACACAAGGCAGCGGGGTGAGTCTCCTCACGCGGGGTGAGTAAGCGGCGAAGTGGACAAGAGATGGCATGCCGGCGCTTGCCTCGCGGATACCTGTGGCGCAGGTATCAGATACCACAGGTATCCGCAAACGGATACCTGTGGCGTGCGCAAAGCTATGGGGATGTTCGCCCACTTCTCGATCGGCCGAGTCGAGCTGAGTGTGAAAGGTGTGTCTTGGCATTTTGGAGGTGTACATAAAAAAGAAAAATTTGGCAGGTGTTACACTGTTTTAACACAAGAAGGTGAAAGCCCGCTGCAGACTTGGTAATAAATACGTGAAGTTGTACAATTGGTGTCGTTGTCGTTCGGCTTTTTCCCGCTCTCGCACGCGTCGCTGTTCCGGTTGTCGCTTCCGGAGTTCGGGATCTGCCTGTCTTCGACAATCGTGCTCGTGCAGACGCAGCTGCACGCGCGTCTTCCGCAGTGACGTACTTGCGCGGCCGTCCTCGCGAACCGCAAGAGCGCGAGCACGCTCCTCCATCGCTCGCCGCCGACAAGCGCCGCCGCCGCTCCGACTGTGACGTCAATGCGCAGAGCGCCCGTGCCCGCTTTTCTGCGCAACAACACCTGGCGCGACCGCAATTGCCAAACTTAAGATCCGGCAGGCACTTAAGACTGCTAACGTGTGGGAATGCGAAAGTATTGTACCGTCTGTAGAGCTCGGCACGTCATCAACGCGCTCACTTTATGCAGCCGTGAGGTGGCGCCACCATCCGCTCCGCCCTGTCACGTGCACCGTCCAGTGACGCCCGCACTAGGCCACGCCTTTAGTCAGCGAGGCGGCTGCCACGTGACGTGCGCAATCACGCACGCACTCGGCACACCTTTGTAAGCCAGAGCCGTGGAGCAGGGAAGCGTGCTCGGCTCGTACGCCGGAGCCCCGGGTTCGATTCCCATCGAGACCGAAATGTAGCAAATTTCCTATTAAAAGGTAGAAATTTGCTTTGTTTACAGGAACCGACCTGAGAAATGTGACGTCATTCAGAGCATTTTTTTTTCGTTCCGTCGTCGGCCATTTATCGTCATGGCGCAGTTTCGCCAAGGTCAATCACCAACATAGACACTTGAGGCTTTCTCCTTAATAAATAAATAAATAAATAAATACATAAAAATGAGCTCGTGCGTAATTTTTTTGAGGGGGTGGGCATTGTGCGCTATATATTGAAATTGTCACGGCTATAAATATTTTGTTGATTAGACCTGCAGCTCTTCCTTTAACTGCTTGTTTACTATCGGGTGTCTAGTTTTGCACCTAAAATGAAAGGTTGTCTTACCCTGAGCTAAATTTGGCTCCCATGCTAAGCAACTGCTTTCGTTAGCCGTTGGCGTCGAACCGACGACAACTAGCGTTCAGCACGAGAGCGCCATAGCTCAATGAGGTCCACTACTAAGAGGTCGCCGCGCAATGTAAAAACAAAATAATATTCAAATGAACTTCTGAAAAGAAATTATGAAGCAAACGGAATTAAGTCGGCCATGATAATATTATGTGGCAGAAAGATGGAGAGGTCGGCCTGAGTGAAGTGCCTCTATCCTGCTACTCCAGGCTGTGGAAGGGGTTTGGGGAATAACAGAGGTAGGGTGTGAAGAGGATGGAGGGTGGTGGTATGGTCAATATAGTGAGGGCTTCACAGCATACTGTTTCTGTGCAATGCGTGCGTGTACGTTTCACGGCACAGCACAGTCATCTTCGCGGGCAGAGGTAGAAGGCGAGGGAAGCAGGCGGTGGATCAGATACATTAATCTTCGGCAAAGGAAGTTTTGAAAAAGGAATTGAAATATATTTAAAAGTGTTAATTCTGCTTTGGTGCTTTGTTGAATAATTGGTCATGGCATTTCTTGTGGTTATGAAATCTTAGTGCGTGCAATTTTCTCGTCTGATATCTTTTGCGGTGTCTTTTTGGCGATTCATTCAGAGTATAGGAAGAACGAGCTTTCTATTACCTCTCTTCGTTTTCCGCCTTTCTATTTGATTTCTAGCAAAGACAGAATGCCAGCGTTTTAGGACAACGGCATCCGGAAATATCTCAAGTGGCACAACTCATACAGACATCGAAACGTTCGGAATGCGGATGCCTTTAATGGACGGTGAACCGGTGTCACTGTAGCAGTTAGAAGCAACCCACCGCAGTTGCCGAGTGGCTGTGGGGTTGCGCCATATGGTTGCGCTTCACAGCTCCAGGTAAAGGGTTGGATCACGGCCGGCGCCAGCCGCATTTCGATAACTGGTCAAATTCAAGAAACGCTCGGGTACCTAGATTTCGATGCGCGTTAAAGAACCCTACGTGGTCAAAAATTAACTCGGAGTCCGGCGCGTCTCTTAATCAGATTGTTGTTCGGGCACGAACGCATAGAATTAAATTTTCTTTTTTTTTTTTGGTTCGACGAGAAACGGTGCGCCAGGAGCAGACGACGACGTGTACGGTGAACTTCAAACATGTTGCGACGCGCACTTTTGAGAGTTGCAAGTCATGTTCGTGGCCAGAGGCCACGGAACTGCGAAGGCTCGGTCGGCGGCTTAGATACATCGACAAAGCTACGGCGACAGCGCTAACGCCATTGCTGTCCAAGAACACAGTGGGAGCATGTGGAAGATTTTAGAACATTCCGAGTTCGGCAACTGTATGCAGGCTGCTTCTTCTCGTTCTTCTTTCTTTTTATTCCTTTGTTTTACCATCATCACTCGCGCCGATCGCTGTGATAATAGTGGTGCGACCGGTGCGGCGGCTAGCAAGCCGGGGACGTAGTTGGACATTCGACAAATGCGAGAACAAAAGAAACGCCCGGGCGTATCAACGCATGCGCCGAAGAGCTTAGCATCGTGGTCGTCGTGGGGATACAGCGAGCATCCTACGCTTGGTCGCCATTTTGCATTTTTTGCCCACTTTGGCGTGCCTCGCGTCGGCTGCCTTCTGCTTCGCACCGTACTCCGAGGTCCTGCTGGTCCTAATTACGCGCTAACCGTGGCAGCGCTTGTCGAAGTTGCACGCTACGCGTGTTTCCGTCTTAGGCTGACTCTGGAAGCACTGGCTTCTAGCCCCGGGCCTGCAAAATGTGACGCACACACCGAGAGACTTGTTGCCCGGCCCACCTGGCGTCTCCGTCTCGACAATTCCCCGACCCGCTTTAAAGCTCCCGGAGTGTATGCGATTGCCAACCAGCATTTCACCACTTGGGGCGTATGCTACGTTACTATACGCCAACGACACTCCGGTCGAGCCGGCGCAGCGTACAAGTCGCAAGACGTTCCTGCCGAGTCCTCTTTTTCTTTGTACGCGTTCCCACTCGTCGGGGTCCCCTGGACTATTGAGCTGTGGATGAGGAACTCTGACTGTGGCCACCAACCGAGGACCTGCACAGCAACCCCTCGTCACGGCAAGCGTCGTCTCGGCAAGCTTCCACGCATCGAGCGTCGTAAACGCTCATCAAGTACGCTTTCAAAATTTTTAAATGGTCCCCAAGCTGGCGAGGGTGGCGCACGTTTTAGAGATGTTGACTGTTTGTTCAGTTGCAGTAGTTAGTGCTCACTAGGATTGTACAGCTACATTAGAAAATTACGTAAAGTTAGTTTTGTTGCTTAGCTGTAAGCCCGAGGTTTCGTGGGCATGGTTTGCAGCCAGATGGGTCTTCTCCGTGCCGGAATCGAAGAGGACGGGCCACGTTTGCGGGGTGGCAGCGTGTGTAGCTTCAGGCTCAGCTGACACAAGGCTTAGCTCACACTAGGCAGGCTAGCTAACAGCCGTCTTCGTCCTCTTACGACTGCATCAGGGACATGGTATCTTCCAAATTGCCTCGCTACCCGACCCAACTATTTCGTGACAAGGTAGCCCGGGCGCGTCAGTGCTATCGAGCGAAATGCGGAATCACGGAAGCAAACGGCATTCGGAAATTGCCTCGCCAGCTTGACGCTGGACGTCGCCTGCTGTGTTCATCGGAGTTGGCCAGACAGTAGCTACAGTAAACGGCCCTTTTCGTTGCCGTTGTTGCTGTTCGTTTTTAAGTGTATGCTTAATGTCCTTGCTCTTTCCAGAGCATCACTCCTACTGCGGCCTACCATGTTCCCTTGTCAGTGTGGTCTTGCTGGCAGACGAGACCTTGGTCATCGCCCTGCACCACTACGGCTAAATACCACGTGCAGACGAATAGTAGTAATACCGCTGTGTCCTCGAGTAGTTAAGAAAAAATGTCTCGTTGTGGTTTCAGGATCCCAAGGTCCGCTTTTGAGATTGTGGACCACGACTAGGAAGGATATCCAGTGTGCTGCTCCACGTTTGCCATCACCCCTATGTCCTCCTCAGGAGGTGGCCTTGAGCATCACTCGTACCGTAGCTGACTGCGTTGGCTCCATTGAATTTCCACACCCTTGGCGTCCTACTGGCATAAGGACTTCGTTTGGAGACCTGGTAAATATAACTTAAACGTGATTCGTACTATAGCTGTGGCATATTATTTAATATTATTGTTACTGTTATTATTATTATTATTCCCAATACTGCTGCTCTAAAATCAGAGCAGAGCAGGTATGCTACTGCAGGCACTAACATGCTTATTAGGAGCTACAACGCGTCGCCGCTTTGCCAGGTGCTCTCACGTCGTAGCTCATCGTGAACGTGATAATACATAGAAAATAAATTATGCGGCTCCCACGCGCTATGGGAATCGATGTAAACGAAGCTTTCTTTGCTGTTTTGGTTGAGTGACGGCAAGTGGCCATTATTTTTCGCCTCCTATGTTTAAGTTATTGTGCGTTCAGTGCGATACGAGAGTGGCGAGTTCGTGTGATACGTTGCCTTGCGTACACTTCTTTGTCTACGTAGTACACAGGAAACCTAGTGATGCGTGATTTGCTTGAGCGCCATTGTTAATAGTCGGGGAGAAAGGTCAGCACTATCATTGCCTCACATGGCGAGTGGCAGAAGTGATAAGCTTTAAATAAATTATGGGGATTTACGTGCCAAACCAACAACATATATGTGGCACATGCCCACAGCAAGAGATCGGCCAAGAAGCAGGAGGTTAGACACTGCGCGTACGGCAAGTGGCTCTCGGGTGACCATCCCGTGTTGATTATAGATGTTAAAACGATCGACACCGGTAACAGCTTCGGACATCAACAGTTCATTGAAGTAGCACGCGCTAGCTACAGGGAGCTTTCCTTGTGTTCTTAGTCCCTGAGTGCCTTGATGATATTTCACAGGCTCCCGCCCTCCCAACCTGCACCGAGATGGGCTTTGGCGGGCTATTTGAAGACTCATTGCAGACGCAGGCATGGGAGCAGTGTACTGCTCTTCGACTAGGCAGAGTAGCTTGTATCTCTACGTGGTCTAGCTTTTGTATAGCCTGTAGTTTGTTCATCGGACCGTGCTACCCGCTGTCGCCATTTCTTCACCGCGTATATTGTGCCTCATTGGTGCCATGGTTTGATTTGGATTTGTGTGCCGAACGATCACCTACTGCACGAGGTCGACAGTTCGCAGCAGTGAACCGCTGTGGTGCCCTTGACGCGGCTGTGATGTCGTTGCCTGCTGACTGTAGTCGAGATTACGGGAAGTTTTTTTCATTTCGTGCTTGAAATATATCACATGAGCCATAATCAAAACGCCTTCGTAGGGCCTACATTTATTCCCTTTATGTCAAATCGTGTGTAATCACGTCTAGACGTGCTTACATATGCGCGAAGAAACCTTCCTAAGAAAATGTCCGCGTTATTTCTTTTTTTGCGTTCAAGCGACTAGTTTGCCGGAGTTATTCTTGTACTTTTGCTTGCCGTACGCTGTGTTAATGCTTTTTCCATTGCTCTTCGAATGCATTTGAATGCGTTTGCTTTGAACAGTGTTTGAATTTTCTCATGCTTTCGTTGTCCAAATCTAGATGTAAGGGCGCACACTTGAATCATGTCCGGGTCAGGTCTCGTTAACATTGTTACTGTGGAAAACCAGGACGAGGTCGTCGACGGTGAAGACGACGAAGTGGCAACTGCCTCTCCGAATTCACGGCTGCTGTTTATATGCGCCTTGTAAATACGCCGCGTAAATAATTTAAACCCGTGGCATCTTGGTGGAAGTGCGGGGTAATCCACGCAGAATCTCCATGAGCCGTCCTTCTTTTAGACCTGCATGACTGGGGACGGCCAGGGGCTTGACGATGGCCCAATGATGTGTTTCGCTAGCATCTTGTCTACTTCCGTTTTGATGACGTGACGCTCGGAAGCTGAAACTCGGTAGGGTCGTCGATGGTTGGGTGGGTTATTGTCTGTATGTATACGATGTTTGACAAGTGACTTCCGGCCTAAGGATCGGTTGTTCAGGTCGAATATATCCTTGCAGGAAAGCAATAGACTGCAGAGCTGTTCAGTCTCCGCAGGCGTGAAATTCGGGGCGATCATTTTCCTAATGTCGTCATTACATTTGGCAGACCGGAAATGCTCACAGGAAGCGTCGACGGCAAAAGTCTCAACGCAAATAACTTCTAAAACATTGATTGTAGCCAGGGTGATATCTTCAGGCAGAATTTGCTTAGCGAGTCCAAAATTAACCACAAGAAAATACGTGCGATTGTCTCTGACCCTAAGTATTGTATGCAGGACAGTAACGTTGTGGGCGGGAACGATGGCAGTTATAGGAGCGGAGATGTAATCACCGTCGAGAAGTGGCGTAGACGGCAACATTTCGGCGTATGTCAAGACCTGCGGTGGAATGTGAAAGAAAATCAGTAGGTCTCAGGCTGATTTCCTGTGGTGTAGGAGGAACGTCCAGTAGAGGCAAGTCAAGACGCACAGTACTTGAGGAACAATCGATGAGCGCTGAATGCGCGGAGAGGAAGTCTAGGCCTAGTATGAGGTCATGGGGACATTGGTCAAGCACAGTGAAATGGACGACGGCCGGAAATGCTCACACGTGCAGTACATATTCCGACCATGGTCACCGCCCCACCGTCGGCGATTTGTACTAACCGAGTAACGGCAGGCGTAACAATTTTCTTTAAATGGCGGCGTAGGCGGCTGGTCATAATCGATATGTGGGCACCGGTATCTACGAGTGCTGCGACGGGTGTGCTATCAACTTGGACGTCAAGAAGGTTATGTCTCGTAAACAGCGTCAAAGGACGATTTTCCGGCGAATCCGACATTGCAGCACCACCTCGAGGTGCCGCATTGCCTAGTTTTTCTGCTGGGACGGTCCTGGGTAGGTCGGCGATGGCGAGAGTGGAAGCTGGGGCGGACTTGTCTGGCGACGTTGAGGCGAGGGCGAGCGAGCATGGCGAGGCGAGGTAGTGACGGCGGAAGCGTCGTAGAAGCGACGGGGTGAGAAAGTTCGGGGTGAACTCGAATTCCGGAAGGGGTTTCGAGGAGGTACTGCCAACGCCTCCGGCAGTGATGAGAAACGTGACCGATTCGGCCGCATCAGAAACAGTTCGGCCTGCCGTCAGCTGTACTCCAGTCCGATGTATTCCTGGTAGTGTAGGGATAACAGACACTGAGGTGGACTGGGATAGGACCGAGGCATAGGAGCAGGGCGGCTGTCAAGGCGACTCAAGGAGCAGGCGCTGGGAAGACCCACTAGCGATTTCCTGGCGATCCACGGACTGTATTAGCGATATCGTCTCAGCATTGTTGTTCCAAGATGTCTGTTGAGGCGAGGCAGGAAAGGCTGCTTCGAGTTCGCGGCGTACAATGCGGGTCACGTATTCGCTTGGAGCTGACGAGCTAGATGAATCGGTGGGGTCGGTACAGGAAGAGGTCGCTGCAGTATGGAAGCAATGATTGTATATACGGCGACTCTTCACCTGCTCGAAATGGCGGCATTCCTTCACGATGGCATCGACAGTCGATAAGTTTCTAAAGACCAGAAGGTTGAATGCGTCGTCCGCGATGCCTTTGATAATGTGTCCAACCTTGTCCGCCTCTGGCATGGACGTGTCGATCTAATGACAGATGGTGAGGATGTCCTTAATGTACGAGACATACTACTCGGTTAGCAGTTTGAGCACGCGGGGCGAGTTGCTGCTTGGCGGCTAGTTGTGAGCGGTTGGATTGCCAAAAACGCAGGACAGTTTTTCTTTGAACAAGTCCCAGCTGGTTAGCTCTACCGCGCGTGTGTAAAACCAGGTTCACGGTGTTCCGTCGAGGCATAACACGACATTGTCCAGCATTATGGTCAGATCCCACCTGCTCACCATGCTGACGCGCTCATACATCATCAACCATCCTTCTATGTCAACACCATCGATGCCGGCGAACTTGCCGGGGTCTTGCGGCTGAGGTAAAGCAACGTACTAGGTATGCGTAGTGAGCACTACAGCTGCAGATGCGGTGCCCTCCACTGGAAGCGTGGTCCCAGGCTGGGTGAGACGTCCGCTGCGGAGCTCCGTGGCAAATACGCGTACCTTGCATGTCCACCAAAATATCACGGACCCCGTTAATATGGACACTCCGCAATAAGGAGGAAATTTCCGGCGACCGGTCTCTCGCCATGCAATTCTGCCCTGATAATACAGAAACCCGCAGGCTGGACTATGGACGGTTATTTTGAGGACGAAACGGGTAAATACACGCATTTTTGTCTCATTATTATCGACATGGAATGACATTGCCTGCACGACGCGCGTCTCGAACACATTCTGGAACTGGCGCGACGGCCAGTGACAAAGCTTGAACATCCGATGGTAAATGTTTAAAAGCCGACACGCTTCGACGAGCATCAGATCATCGACGATCGTGCTTGTCGCTACTACGACCGGGTGACAATATTCGCTACACATAAATGGCAAGGGTGGACGTTTCTCTGCTCAGTTCGGAGGAGACGATGACTGTTGGACCTGCTCAACAGGCACATCAAATCGAAGGAAGCTCTGCTCCGAGAGAAGCAGTCGATGAAGAAGAGACCAACCGATACACGACGTGGAGGTAGCCGTGGCTTGGAAACGGCTACCGCATACCTTGAACAAAAGGGACACGGAGAACGCGCGCTTCAAGTAACCGACGTGTTGCGCTTTTTGCACATTACGGTAGGATCGAATAAACCGTGTTCTTTTTGTCCGATTGTTCCTTAATGTTCGTGTTGTTCACCTTGATACGTTATTATGGACGACTCACATTATGGACAATTTCTCTGGGGAACGGAGGCGTCCATATTAACGAGACATGACTGCTTGCAATGTTCTCAATAATGTCTTAAAAACCTTACTCCACGTTGCTCGATAACTCAATAAAAGGTAACTAAAAGGTGAGCGCTCTCCTTGGTAAATGGTTACCTGTACTACATTAGTCTGCCTTTTTTCGCTGCTTTTATCTGCTCTGACAGAAAAGCGAAGAAACCACGCATGCGCGATGCTGCTTAAGAAAGTCGAACGAGTGTTTCTTGACCTCGAACATGCACACGGCACTACGGATCCTTTCTGTAGGAAGTATCTCCAATTTCCCTCTTAAGTTACGATGGCAGTCCCTAGATTACTCCACACAATACTCGCAAGCAGTATGCAAGACTACGAGTCTGCATATTTGGAATTATTAGAACCTGCCCTCTTGAGGCTCTTTTTTTCTGTCTAACGCAACTCGTATATGGACTAGGGGAACAAGACACACCCACACAGCACTTATTAGTTCACCATGCGGTAGCGATGCATGACGTAACTGCGCATTTAGAGGCCTGTGATATTAAAGGATTTGACTTGGTATACAGAGTCGTGTAGACATAGATGTTCATGTCCCTTCTGTGCGTTTCGCAAGCACCTGGGATGTTCGCATACTTACATGCTTTCTCGTTCACTAAAAACGAAAAAATCGTGGAAACCTTCTTTCCATCTTTACGCGAAGATACTGTACAACACGTACTCATTTAAGATAGTTCATTCAGCTGTAAAACCTTCAATGCGTACAAATAGAGGCGTAAGAAATCTGCTGTTCCTTGAACCTTGGCTTTTGCCGTTCTCGCTTTTATGTGTAGTGTTCTACGAAAACCGTGCTGTCTGTTTTGCGTTCTTATACGTCGAAGTAACTTGACATTGATAAATTATCTGTGTTATATAGATCCTGCTTTGTATTCGATATGTATCCATTTAGAAATGCATAAACATATGTGCTCATTCTACGTATGTCATTACATGCACTGTATGCTGTTGTCAGTAGCACGGGAAATGACGTTTAGTCACGCAGCACTCAGTCGCTTTGAGTTTCGTTTACTTTACAGTCGTGTTTTTACGCTGAGTGCACTGAGCATGCACCGAGTTAAACTGCCCCTCCCAAATCTTCTGTCAAAATAAAATCTTATTTCTGTTCCCCGTCTCCCTAACTCCATGTACTGCAAGGACTCTGTCGTGTCGGCCAACTACAAGGAACACCTACTGCCCGCGACTGACCGCGTGACACCGACTGAGTGGCAGATTCACGGACGGGTTAGCGTCGCACAATCGCCAGCTCTTCTTTCTCCAGAATAAGCCACCGGTTCTCGTTTGTTGACACGAGCACTGCAAGAAGTGAGGCTTTGCCGTGCTCCCTAGTTTGCTGACATTTTAAACAGATTGTCTCAATGAGTTGGGCCTACTTTTTTGTATCGGTTGTGTTTCCAGCCTCTTTCATGCGTGGATCCCAGATATGGTAGTCTGAAAATGTTGGCAGTCCGACGCTCCTGCTATTTCGCGAGAAGTGACGTGATAATGCCGTGGGCAGTGACTTCGCCCTATTATCACCTCCCCCTCTACCCCCTAATTCGTTCAGGCAGTCGTCTTTGATAGGCGCCAACTCGCTGTTGAAATTTATCATGCGAAGCATTGTATATATAAGGCGAGTCGCCCATAAAATTCCACGTGAAATGGGAAAACCCCTTCCCGGATACAAGGCGAGAAAGTAAAGATTATGCCCATTGAGTGCGCCGTTGATATACATATAGAAAGGGGGCGTCAAACAAAGGCGGGAAATGCTTAAGCCTGTAGTAAAACGTAATAGCAGGTTGTATGGGACGCCCTGGTAAACACCCGACTAGTGAGAATGGAAGGTAACTAAAGGGGACTCAAAAGTCGTGGATGCGTTTAAAACTGAGGCTAAACAACGTTCGGCAATGTGAATGCGTGTATCTCTCTCCTCTAATTCCTCCCGTATGTATAAGTGATGCATACTAGATCATCATAATCTCCACACACGTTACCAGGTGAAACACATTCTACACAACGGCCACCGCCATGTGATGTTGGCTATAGCCCGTTTGGAAAGGTTCGGCGGAACATCGTTGTGGTTTCGGTTCTACAGACGTTTCAACAATGCGCAGGGATTGGTGTCTGAAACGCGATACTCCAGCTCCAGTCGCGCATCTCGTCGGAAGTCGCGCCGTATCTCGCGAATGTGGCGGTATTTCCAAAAGTGATCAACTGACAATGAAGGCCTACATTTTTCTTGACATCTTCTTCAAAATTTTATCGAAGTGACGCACTTCGACGCTAGAGCGTATTTCATTATAAGAACGTTGCGACGTGGTCATTTCGAAGTTTTGTGGAATTATCTTAATCGCCTGTGGGGCGCCGCTTAGTTCGCGTCCTTGAGCTGGATTATCCGATGAGGCGGACTTTGCTAGCACGAGAAGTTCGAAAACACATGTTGAACTATCTATAAAATTCTCTAATTGTCTTCATAATTCGTTTACTTCACTTATTGCAACTTAAGAATTGGAGCCGGTGAGTTTGCGAGGCGTATACACTTTAAATAAATTTCGAGGCTGACACCAGTTTTGAGATTTCCCAAAGTTGGACGAACTTCATAAGCGTTCCCGTGTTGTGCTTTCGTGAATAAAAATGCGTTTTGATAAAATGTAAGTGACTACAGTGCATTTTTACGGTGAGTTTGGTTGCCCATATCTCCGAACAGGCGTCATTCTATCAATCCATTTCGCGTAGAGAGAGAGAGAGAGAGAGTTTAATGATAAGAAATGCAGAGAGGCCGGCCTGAGGTATATTCCTCTAGCCAGCTACTCGGCGTTAGGGAAAGAGGGAAGAAAGATGCGCATGATGGGTGACGATGCCGAGAGAAGGAAGATGTAGAACATATCGCAAGCAATTTAGCATTCTCAAAGCCTACAATCCAGGCCCGTGCTTTTTAAAATGTTCAGTAACGCCTGGATGGCCTTGAAACTCGATTGAGCGTCTGGCCAACGGCCTAAAATAACGTCCCCCGACAACGGTGGGCTGTCGAGACGCGTAAGGTCGTTGTTCATCTTTTCACGCTCTTCCACGTACTTAGGGCTAGCCCAAAGCACATGACCTGTAGTCTCAGTCACATTGCGCACCTCAGTCTGAAGACTCGGTGCGTCGAATGAGGTGCACGTATCCGCGCGTAAACGCTACCCCCAGCCTTAGTCTGTGCAGAAGACTGGCACAGCTGCGTTGAATTTTCGGTGGTAGCCTAAAATTCATGGTACGGTCCGACCTCTGGAGTCGTCTGAGGCGATTATCCGGATTGTCCCAGTGTTTTGGTGCCAATTTTCCGTTGACACTGGAGAGGAGGCAGTTGGCGTCCGCTCTTGAAAAAGGAATTGAAGGCAGTGAGTTTCGTTCTTCGAGTGCTTTCTTCGCTTCGGCATCGCCCAGTTCATTGCCGTGTATACTACAGTAACAGGGAATCCACTGAAATGTGACGTAGACAGGCCCTGGAAGCTCACCGGATACAATGCATAAATAGCAATATGTGCGGTAAGGCCATTAGGTGACATTTTAATTAGCTGAATATGTGCTTGATTTCTCTGAAAGTAAGGTCCGACCCTGTTAATAGCCCAGCTCAATGACTAGAAATATGTGAGCTGCAACACGCGAGTTCTAAAATTTCGTGAAACTTAAAAGTGATCACCCCGCACATCGAAGCATTTTGGGAATTTATTGATTGATGGTAATACGCATCAATTTGTCTTTTCTTTCCTTGTGTAATATCCTCAATTTCTTCGTGCAAAAAGAGCGAAGGCTGTCCTTTTTTCATAGCACACATCTTTGTCTATGCTAGCACGCACGTAGCAGCTGCTGCCCGTCTTAGTACTCACTATTGTAGCTGTCACCGCTGCTCATATTCGTAATCAACCTCCGTGGCTTTAGATATGACTTTAGCATTAGAGTTCACAACGGCGTCCAGAGACCGCACGCTCCACGCGCCCAGAATTAAAGAGCATGCTAACACACAAGCTACGACGCTCTCTTCAGTCTTCGAGTCCTTTTATTTCAGCACTTTTTTTTCGGATTTTGGCCTGCTCATTAATGGGTGTGGCCTTAAAATGAGTGCGGCCCTTAGTTGAGTATATACGGTATTTTACTTGAACTCCCTTATTTGCGGGTCACTGTGTGTGCGCCTCAAATGTATTAAGTATGCGTCATACTTCTTTATTGCATAGACCTCTTGTCCCTACTTATTCCTCTACAAGCTTCATACATCACCTCCATCTTCGTGTCGTCGATGCGTGGATGTCTCCTATTCCGCATCCTCTTGATTTGGTCTTTTTATTTCGGCAGACCTTGCGAACGCTGTAGTGCATAAACATCAAGATTATATGAAACTGTAGCTGGGACCTGTGCGGTGTATAATTATTGCGTGACGTTACTCTTTCCATAGCGTAAAATAAATTAAATTGCTTTCAGCGCACTTATTTGCATACCGTCTTCTAAACCCCTCAATCAAAGCTTTGAATCACATAGATTCCAACAAGGGTGCCGCAACTGCATATTTTTTTTTGCATTTAGTATTTACTATTTGTTGCGGATCTGCCCTTGAATATAGTTACAATTTCTAATTTTATTTGCATTTAATTTAAATTACGCGGCTTTACGTGTCAAAACCACGTTCTGATTATGAGGCACGCAATAGTGCGGGACTTCGGAAATTTGACCCCCCTGGGGTTCTTTACCTTGTACCCAAATCTAAGTACACGGGTGTTTTTGCATTTCGCTCCTATTGAAATGCGGCTGTGTGGCCGGGATTTGATCCCGTGACCTCGTGCTTAGCAGTCAAATACCATAGCCACTAAACAACCGCGGCGGATATTTTTTTTTATTCAAACGTACTCAAATGCACTTACTCTTATCATCTCCATATGTCATTGCGGCCTTAAACAAAGGGTCCTCGCAAACGTTTTCATTCGGTGTATTAGACGCAAATACTCGGTTAGAAAGCGCGATCTGCATTCATGCAGCAGTTTTCAGCGTCGCAGGGTTTCCACTAGCAGTCACAACATGCGTATAGAATGGGTGTTACACGAGTAGCCCGACTTACGTATAAGAGCTGGGGGTAGGACTATGTTTGTGCGTGAGGGGCCAGTGTTGCTTATCTATGTGCGTCTACCCGACTAGCTTGAGGGAAGGTATTTCGCGCATTACTGTACACATGAAATTTGACCGACTGAAGTGGAATGGGCGGGATGGGACTGGATGGATGGATGAATGGATGGATGGATATGGATGGATGGATGGATGGATATGGATGGATGGATGGATATGGATGGATATGCATAGATGCAAGGGTAGATCGAATTCGGCCCGAATATATATATCGGAGTTATGGAACGTTAACTACTTCATAAGCACTAACGGTAGCGCGCGCCATCGATGCACTACTATAGTACTTGTACTTGCGGCTGTAAAAGAAAAAAATGTGAGCTTCGTCAAAAATCGTCTTTATTGCAAAACCTGCGACAGAAACTGATCCAAGACCTGCGACAGAAACAGGTCTTCGACACGGTCGCTGAAATTACACATAAATATGCTCTGAAAAGCGCCCAATTTGGAAACAGTTTAAAGATTTTGAACGTGAAAGATGGCCGCGAGGTTAAGTGGCCGAATCGAATCGTCCGGAGCGAACGTTTATTCCGGTGGCGCTCCGCGCTTCTCCAGGCCCTCCTCTCTCTGGGCGGTGACGTTCGACGCCGCGGTGACGTTCGAGGCCACAGTGGCGTTGGAGGCCGCTGTTCCCGGCGAGTCGTCCCCGTCGTGGAGTGTCCCGCCGACCTCTGCCGCGATCTCAGCCCGCTCTTCTCCAGTGGGGGCCCCGGCCGCGGTCCCGGTGATGGCGTTCGTGGCAGTTGTGCCCAGGCGTACGGTACGCACGAACGTGATCCGCGCTGAGAACGCGGGGGTCGTTGCCCTGGAACGCCGCGGAAACGAAGCGTGGACGAATAGCGACGATTACAGTGACATTTCTCTGCGTCCTTATGAGCGAGAATCACGCGACGGATTCGGCCCAGTGCTGGGCGGCCGAAGTTAAAGTAAGAGTTTTGCTGCGAACAAGACGCGCAGGGTAATAGACGCTGTGCATCAAAGCGAAGCCTTTGTCGACACTAGAAGTGGTCGAAAACATGGGCATAAACGAGAGCAGCGTATGAATGCGTACTCCGGAACGCACAGGGGCACCTATACGCAAGCTTCAACAAAATTACAACCTTTCGGTCGTGTCTTGCCACACAACAATAATCCTCATCTGTCTTGTCCGCATTTTCTTTCTTGAACGCTGCGAGCCCCGCACTTCCAAGACCCGAAAGGCATGCGCGTTATCACCATGACAGAGCATTCTCGACAGGAAAGTAGCGGGCGTGGCAATTTCAAGAAAGGAAACGCAAGCAAGGCAGATGGCTATCATTGTTGTTTAAATTAAATTACGGTCCTTTACGTGCCAAAACCACTTTCTGAATATGAGGCACGCGGTAGTGGAGGACTCCGGAAATTTCGACCACCTGGGGTTCTTTAACGTACACCTAAATCTAAGTACACGGGTGTTTTCGCATTTCGCCCCCATCGAAATGCGGCCGCCGTAGCCGGGATTCGATCCCGCGACCTCGTGGTCAGCCGCCCAACACTACAGCCACTGAGCAATTATTGTTGTTTGGCAAGTATGCACCCATAAGGCTGTACATTTGCCTAAGAGTGTATGCGAAGAACCAAACGTTGTAGCCAGGGCGAAATTCCAGGCAATTAATGTAGATCGCGGCAAGATTGGGGTGTTGGTAGAGTTGCAGTCGTCAGGGTGAATTAGGTAAGTTGTGGGAAATAGTGTTTCTTCTATATTTATGTGGCCCGATGTAATTCGCGGATCTAAAGAAGCGCCGTGAGAAAGAGTACAGGGTGTGTCGGGTAGAAACCGCATGCAGACAGGGTGAAGGACTTTGAGAATGTTGTTGCATAACTACAAATTGAAGTACGATTGAGGGAGCCTCGAGACAATGCTCAAAGTTTTACGAACTGCGGTGGGCCTCAGAACGATGCGGGAGTCTAATATGCTCGGCACTTAAAGAACTGCAGTGCGTTGGATTCGGCTCTTGTAACCTATAGAGTGTATTATTCACAAGCACGCTGGTCCGTTCACAGTTTCGTACAGTATTTAGCTCCCTTCCCATCAGTATTCGCGATGACCGCGGCACTAAACCTCGTGTTTAGTCACGTGAGGCCCACATTCGTTTTCTAACGCGAAGCTTCTTTCTTTTCTTTGTTTTGTGTGAACCCTGCCAGAGTTTTCTGGCGGGGCTAAGTGTGGCTCCGTGCTCGTTCTCTTCCCGCATTTTGCCGAATGAGTCATACCTTAAGGAAAAGGTTATTTAGGTGCCCGACGGTGCGACTGAACCTACAGGTCTCGCATCACAGTATCCCGATGCGATAACCACTGAGCCACAATCGAATGTGGAACTACTATCGTGCCAACACCACCTAGCTCGTCGACAAGATAGCCGCACGTGGCAACATTGCGTAGCACAGCTACGCAATGACTTCGCGCAGCCAAACCGATGCGATCGCGAATTGGATGCGTTTGGAGAGCTTGTAAAATGGATGACGTTGTTTTGGGTGACGACTTTCGGTATGACGTGATATCGTAATAAGGCATAAGTTAACAGAGCTATCGGCACACTTTAAGCATTTAAACGAAGATTCGCTGCATGTACATGCCAACATGATGCATTGGATCTGCCAGAATTTTTATTTTTATATTAGAGAGGTGCGTGTCTTACACCAACCAGTTAGCACCCTGTGATGCGCGGAACTACTGCTGCACTTATTTCGCGACCCATGAAAGCCCATTGGAAAACCAAATCATAAGAAGCCAACAAACAATGACTCTAAGGACAACATAGGGGAAATTACATGTGTTTATTGAACGAAATAAAGGAATTATAACTTAATGGAAATGAAAGTGGATGAAAAAACAACTTTCCACCGGTGGGGAACGATGCCACAACATTCGCATGCCCCGCCTGTGGCAAGTTGTTTTTTCATCCACTTTCATTTCCATAATTTTTTTTATTTATTTCGTTTATTAAACTCAATTTCCCCTATGTTGTCCTTGGTGTCAGTGTTTGTTGGCGTCTTATGACATGACTGATAAAAATCGGGCCCCTGGGTTAACCCCCTTTCTTCTCATTAGGAAACCAATGCCTTTATATGCACTCTACAAAAGTTATGCGGCTCTATGTGTTGTAGTAATTGATCTAAGCAACTCTTTCTATGCTGTTTGCGTTGATTGAGGACATTTGACAGTGTACGCTTGATGGCGGATGTTGAAGTTCTTGAGCGCTTAGTGCAACATACGGGTGGTGAGTTGATATTGAATGTTACCTCTTGCGTGCACAACATGTGTGTGTGTGTGTGTGTGTGTGTGTGTGTGTGTGTGTGTGTGTGTGTGTGTGTGTGTGTGTGTGTGTGTGTGTGTGTGTGTGTGTGTGTGTGTGTCTCTTTACCGTGAGAAGCCAACAAACACTGAAACCAAGCACAACAAGGGGAAATTACTTGTGCCTAATAAACGAAATAAAGAGACCATAGTTAATGGAAATTAAAGTGGGTGAAAAATCAACTTGCCGCAGGTGGGAACCGAACCCACAACCTTCGCATAGAGTGGATGAAAAAACAACTTGACGCAGGTGGGAACCGAACCCACAACCTTCGCATATTGCGAAATGCGAAGGTTGTGGGTTCGGCTCCCACCTGCGGCAAGTTGTTTGTTCATCCACTTTTATTTCCATTAATTTATCGTTTCTTTATTTCGTTTATTAAGCACAAGTGATTTCCCCTATGTCGTCCTTGGTGTCAGTGTTCGTTGGCTTCTCATGATATGACTAATAAAAATCAGGCCCCTTGGGTTACCCCCTTTCTTCTTGTGTGTCTTTACGTAATGCACAAAACACACAGCGAGAGGCGTTTGTTGTAGGCGTTGTTGTGCGCCCCTTTTTCTTAAATCTTGCCCCGAGTTGCGAGATTTTCAGGGCTGCGTACGCATTTTAATAAACATCATTTACCGTTAGACGCAGCACCATCCCTTATGCACCATGCACGTTGTCTTTAGATCACAATGAGTCTTTTTTTAGGCACTTTGACGTTAATGGTTTCGCTTGTAGATAGGAGCTTGTCTGTATAACCTTGCTCGAAGCAAGTAAGCCTCGTTTCTTGGGCAAATGCTACCCATAGAGGTGCGGGGATCGACGAGCGACAACTTTTTGCAAAGAGAACTTATTCTTCGTAAGCCCCGGCGGAACGCTCACAAAATCGGTAAACGACCTTAAATCCTTCAACTTTACGAAAAATTCGGGAGAAGGCATGTAGACCACGAACGAGGCAAGCTTTCTGACGCCCCTTTCACCTTCTGCCGGGCTCCCGCGCCAGACAGCAGCAGCAGCAGCAGCGGCAGCAGTAGAAAATTCATAGGTAGAAAAAAGGAAGAAAAAGCCTCCCTTTAATACATTCGCTCTGACTGAGCACAATTACACTCGAGAATACGAGGGTATTGATTGAAACTTGATGGGACCAGTTCCTGTATAACCAATGAGTGGGCCCTCTCAGGCAAAACGAAACTATAAGGCACCTCCTGTAGCATGCCTGTCTTTCAACTCTCAACAGCGTTCGCCGAATGCTGCTCTGGGCCACATAAACGGCATACCTTTCGAAAATAAGATCATTGAACCCCGGCTGAAGTGCTCTTATACGCTGTAGTGCTGTTGAGCTTTATTTGGATTATATAAGGTGACTGTACTCTGCAGCCACCACTTACTGTGTTAGATAATTTGTTCAGGTCTGTAGATATTGACTGGCTCTTTTTTCATTTTTCCCCCGTTCCCGAAATATCCCCCGTTCCCTTTCCCCAAGTGTAGGATAGCAAAGTAGGAGCGACCCTGGCTGAACGTCCCAGAGCTTTTATGCTCTCTTACTTTTCGCAGAAGTTTGAGTCCCCGATTTTACAGCTTTTAGCCACAGAGAAAAGAGGCCAATATACGAGTAAAATAGGTTTTCGGTCAGTCGCCTCAGTATTCAGAAGTAAACGCATTCAACTGAACGAAGTTTCACTGATATTAGTTGAATGACACCATAATAACAGAATATTTGCTTGCTTGCGGTGCATCTGAGCTCTAAAAAGGCCGTTGGTTCGGATTGCAGAGCTAATTTATCTGCAAGAGATTTACTTCGGCACAAACTCTAGTTTTCCTATTAAAGTGAACATGAGGAGGTGCTGCTTTTAAACTGCTTAACTATCCTGAATTAGTGAGACTAAAGGTATACATAAAAATTATGACAAATTTTGGGAAGCTGGATATTGATTAAACGAATCAGCCGCTCTACAATTAGACTATTTTTTGTAATTACAAGGAAATCAGAACACGCAGTTTGCAGCTTCGTGTGCCTAAACCCAGCGCCTGAAAACACATGCTACAGTTTTTTAAACTCAACCTGATAGATCTTTGAAAGAGAAGAAATATATTTAAGTTATACGGGGGGCTCACATGGAAATCGCTGTTACTAGGATAGGATAGGAATAAACTTTATTTGTGTAACGGTTATTGATGTTGGTGCCCGGGGCTAGGCTTCCAGGGGTCCATCGCCCGAGGAAAATCTTCCGAGATCCTCGGCAACGGCCCTGGCCCACTGGACGGCCCACTCATGGTGTTACTAGGTCCTTTTCACAAACTACTGAAACATTCCGGCGTGTATATTCAAGAAATGTTTGTCCACTTTGGCTGTAGGAATGAAATGGAGGTTAGAAAAATTTTACTTCATTTTAAAGCTTGGTTAAACTGTTATTCCGATTGTTTCTATAAATCAGCAGAATATCAACTTTTTTTTGACGCATATAGAGTTTTGCTGCTATTAATGCGGTAGATGCGGGGCTTGTCTAAATACATGCGTTTAAAAAGGTCTCCCGACGCAAAAATTCATGTCTTCCTGGAATCTTAGCAGTTTCTCCATTCTCACCACGGAGAGGTTGTGCTCTTCGGCGACCGCGTCTTCTTCGTCGCCGGCGTGGCGATAGAGACGCAGATGCCCTTGAGGACGCGGAATCCCCGGCCTTTACACTGGCAGGCGCCGCTCACGCATTGGGCCTCTCCCAAGCAAGGATCGGTTTCACTGCATGGGGCGCCCACGTGTCCTGCTGCGAGTGTCGGAGGTGCGGGAGGGACTGCAAAGAACAAGACAGGCGGCAACATTCGCTACGGTGGAGGTAGACGATCATCGATTGGTTGAGACTTTCATAATTATTGATATATGCATAATATACAAGGCTCACTTTTGAAGATACAGTAGCAAGGCGACAAAGAGTTCCGGTTGGCTAGGACACGTTCCGGCTTATAAATTCTGATAACGATGGAATGTTCCACGGAAGCGATAGCAAATGATGTGCTTATACGCTTGGTATTGTGTTTTGGAATTTATTTGTGTATTTATTTATTTATTTATTTATTTATTTATTTATTTATTTATTTATTTATTTATCTACTTGTTTATTTGCTTACGCGCTTAATTTTACATACAGCAGGAATACGGACGGGGTAATTTTTACCTTTTATTTCTTGCATCGAATGATCAACCTGGGTCTCGAAAGATAAAAAAACAAAACACTAGCAAGCCTAAGGGGCCCTAACTAATTCACGGCAATAGTCATTAGGAACGAGTTTCGCTTTCGTTTCATGGGTGGTATATGTCATGACGTCATGACTCAGAGGGTGTTTAGGTTTGAGCGAGACATCGCGACGTTTTTGTCGGTCGCTTTGGCTCGCTCGGTTGTGGGCTATGCTGCTACAACATGACGCGAGTGGGGCGAAACGCTTTCGTGAGACCACCAACTGCGCAGCTATAGACTGCAGCGTCTCCCGCTAATTGTGAAACGGAGTAATGCAAGAAGAAACTGAAAGAAAAAATTGGCTGAAGGCTTACCTTGGTTAAACCTGGAAGATTGCGAAAGCACTACCCTTGGCTGCGCCTTGGTTCGGCTGATAGTGTGGACACGGTTGCCCTTTGTTAAACTTATGGCTATACATCATCCGACATAGCGCAAGGCAGCGCGCCGACCACTGAGAGGAGCCGAGCTGTAGCCCCATTTATCCTCCTGGCGTGATGTCACACCAGCGAGCGCCCTCTCTCGGTAGCGCCGCAGCAGCTGCGCGCAAGGCTTCGCCTCCACCATTGATGCCGCGAGCTGGGGCCCCGTCTCTCGGTCTGGCGTGACGTCACACGGTCACGTGACGCGCAGCTGTGTAAGGAGGCGCCACGACCACCGACGGGCCGAAAGTGCGAGCAGTATTGCTTTCGCAAAACGCGCTTCACAGCCTCTGCGGGGCCACAGTCGCACCGCTGCCAAAGCCATATATTGAGAGAGTTCGCCGAACAGGCGTGGTCAGGTTGCGGGGGCGTGGCGATGACGTCGAACGAAGTCAGAAAGCGCTCTCTCTCTCTCGGCGCCGTCCGCCATGTTTGCACCAACCGCACGGTTGGCACTTGCGCGAGGCTGGCGTTGGCTGTTCCCGTTGTGCGATCTCTCGCGTTCGACGCTATCGGGATGCTCGCGTGCGTGCTAAATTCGCGTTGTCGGCTTTCGCGTGCATTGCAATTAGTTTTCTTCTGCTTCGATAAGCCGAGTTTGAGCGAGTATTTAGGATCAAATCTATACTGACCTTATGTTTAATTAGCGACACAGGTAGATGAGTACATTCGGAAGCGTAATTGTGAGGGAGCAGACACATATTATGCCAGTGTAAACGCTTGAGTGGCGGTATAGGCGCTGCGTTGTGCGCATGTGTGGACGTTCCGTGTGCTATCTATGTCTGTGCACGCTGGTGATGTGTGCATAGGTAGGCACATGCATGAGTGCCCTCACTTGAACACTTTTCGGGAAACGCGCATCAGTACGAGTAAGTGGCGGTGTGTTTCAGTGGACGTGAGTAAGCATCGACTGACCAGAGTATAATTGAACTCCGGGGTCTTACGCGCCAAAACTACAATTAGTTACGAGGCACGCCGTAGTGGGAGATTGCGCGTTAATTTTGAACACCAGGGAATTTTAACGTTCGTCACCCGCCCCCCCCCTCCTATTGCACGGAAGATGGGCGTTTTTGCAATTTGCCCCGATCGATATGCGGCCGCCGCGGCTGAGACTTGATCCCGCGAGCCGGTAGGCTACCGCGGCGGGTAGCTGTTGGGTTTGGGAGCCCAGGGTAAAACCATACAAGAGGCATAGCAGAGGGACTTGGGTTGGGCCTCTTTTGAAATAAGAGACACGCATAGCAAAATTAGTTGTGAAGAAAGAGCCTGAAACATGGGTCAAAATAAACGGGCGGCTAAAGTGCAGAAGTGTCTGTACCTGAAGAAGTGAGGCGACAGAATGGAGGAAGGAGGTCAAGAAAAATGACGACCAAGTACAGGGTAATCGAAAGTGTAAACCGAAACCAGGAGTCAGTAAAAAGAAAGTGAGAGAAACTGATACAGTCAATTGGATGCAAATGATTAAAACAAAAAATACCACGAAGATTGACACGAATGGCGAGAAAAAAATCAGAAGGGAAATTTTGTAGGATAACACAGAGGGCAGCGCCTTGCTATTTGAGGCTCGAGCTGGTTGCCTATGGACAAAAACTTACCGGAGCAAATGTCCTCGACACGCGCTGTCTTACGGAGTGAATCCTCAACGACACATGAACACTTGTGAAACCGGAGCAAATATTCGCAGCAAGATGAGGCGCATGTGTGCTGCAGCAAACATCCAGGGATCACTCAGAACTTCCAAATCGAATGCGAAGGGATTCGCCCTGTGGGACCCGTAGGTAACGTACACCTTCCAGAAGCGCTTGGATTTATTGTGGACTGAAGCATCAACTAGTCAGCAGTCGAGATAAGCAAGAGACGTTTAGATTATTGGTACAAAAGAAAAGCAGGGAAGAGACTGATACGACTGGATACGTTACAGGTATAGGTAGCGGTAGCGGTATAAAGTAGCGACGTTTTGAGAAAGTGAAAAAAAGGTGAAGGAGCTCTACACAAGAATGATATAATGAAAAGGCTGTACAGCATACCTGAAGCAGGCTAGGTAACTATATGACGCTGCCCCATTTGAAATGGGATGCTAATAAATATTCATCATCATAGGCCGCGGTTTGCTACATCGAAGAGGCTACATCAGGGGAAGTGAGCGATGTGTGCCGGTGCCGGGAGGCCGGCAAGATGAAAGAATCACCAAATTACCCCGAAAGGCACATATGCATCTGACATCCCAGAGCTGGCGCGTATAGCAACTTCAGTTTAGGCAGCAAGAGTTCCGTAAAGAACCTCGCTAGAGATAGGGCCGTGATTGTGCCAGATTGCAGATGTCTGCTCTGAATTTTCTGCGGTCGCTTGTAACGGGACCTGTTTTCTGCGCTTAATTCCATAATTGCGACAAAGAGTTTGGTGATTGTTTCATTCATAAAGATTAAAAATAAATGCGGGGCCAGGTGTGCTTCCATATGGGAATAAGCATTGGGTGCCTTCCTCCCATAGGCGCCTTGCTCTTACCGTGATAGGTGGTGTCCAGAACATGGTGTCTATGAGGTTTTAATGACTAACCGACCGCTTCCGGCGCATGCAAACAGCAAAAGTAAGGACCTCGACTTTGGCTTCTCTCGTTCAGAGAGAGCCGTCACTGAGGCGTGGATTTGGGCACCATCTGTAGCGGGATAGTAGAAAAACCGATAATGGAGTAGCAGGAATAGCGTTGCCTTGTTAGGCTTAAGCTCATTACGTTAACTTAACCCCTACACGCGCGGAAGACGGGGATTCAGCTCGTACCTCCGGCACGTTATCTTCTGGGCAACTTTCGTTTGACCGTTTCCTTATCACGCCTACATTACAATTAAACATAACAATCAACTTCTTCTAAGCTTCCCCTGGTTTCATTGTCTATTTCTTGAGAAGAGCAATGAATGTTGAAATGTATCTAGAAATGTATTCAGAAATGTGTTTAGATTCTGTGCAATCACCTGTCATCCTAGTCCTTCCTTCAAGAAGCATCTGACATGGCCTTTGTTCCCGTGGCCTTTCTGCGTAGCTGTCTCACACGGTGCTTCCCGCGCGATTTGGCGTTTGCATTTGAGCATAGCTTGTCACTGGTAGAGTGAATAAACATAAACCTCGCATGCAAATGAAGTTGAAAACCTGTTTGGTGCGTAAAGAAATAGCTGACTTATACGAAACGTTCGTTAAGAGGTAAATAAACAAACATAGGTATCGCATCTCGTTCATTAGCGTTTAATTATCCGCTTCAGTAAGGCTTCCCTGCACACAAATCGAAACGTGCGTGTCGGGTTGGCATTTTTTTTCTTGACTAAGTGCTTGGATTGATTCTCAAGGCGAACGGCGCTAAGGCAGTTGTAAAGGAAAGGTGTCGATATTGCTCTTAGAACGAGCTTTCAAGAAACAAGATGACTCACGGTTCGGCTCAGTCGTGAGCTCGGCAGTCTCAGTAGTTGGACCAGTCTCTGCATCTGCAAGTAAATTGCGGGCGTAAATGCTGGAGACATAGTAAAGGTAGACACTATTTTACCCGCACTAATATAAGAATGGAATAATGGGCCTCGTTCGATATTTTCACAGCGCGAGAGACAGACAAAAGAAAAGAAAAGAAAGAAGTGATAGCACCACGTGCGGAGACTATCAACTCATATTTTTCTTTTTTTATTTATCAGAACAAAACTATTTAAAAGCACTAAGTTTGCCCCTCCTGCATGCTAATCATGTCACCACCATCTTACAAAAGCGTTAAGGCATCGTATGTCTAGATATGTATCTCGTAACTTAACAATCGAATATTTTGAATAGCCAATTCCCTGTCTAGGAGGGCCAATTGCGGCTGGCTCACGCACCCACTTAGTTTTCTTATGTGCATAAAATGGATCAGAAATTCCATCCCCATCGTTTTTATCTTTCACTACGTCTTTTGCGTATAGGAATGGATCACAGACTGTGCTGAAACGATCAGACCATTCTAGCCGTCGGAGTTATATCGCAGTCGATAACAGCACTCCCGTCCCTCAACTCAAGTTTATCACAAATACAGTGCAAGACATGTTATTTACAACCATCAACAGTCAGCCATGTTCTTCTGCAGCGCCTGGGATCTCGAAGGCTACGCTAGTCTGCAGTGCAAGGACCCACCGATCCTAGGGCCGTCGATCTCGGAGGAAGCGTTCAGTCTGCGTGTAATCGCCATTTAAGTTTTCGACGCCGCGGCACAGACGGCGCCTATCCGCCACAAGCGACGCTGATAGAGCTGGCCAGTTTAGGGAATAACGACTGCGAAGTTATTGCCCCCGTGTAAATAATGTACGAAAAGAATACATTCTCCTTTTGTATTCCCATTCGAGAAACATTCCGACAGGAGTGCTTGCACAAGCCTGTTGGGGATGGCTTCAAAATTTCTCCGAAATGGTGGCATACTCTTTGTCGGCTTTACTGCTCATATGAAATTTAAGAAAAAAAAAAAAGGCTGTTCATATCGAATGTGTTGTAGTCAGCGTTAAACATTCCTTCAATTGCCTGAAGAAGGTTTGCTTTTTTTTACTGAAGAGGAAGCGCACCATAAGCCGCCGACAGAAAGCGTGGCGTCGTATACCCATGGCAAGGGAATGACTGTTGCAGCTTTTTTTTTTATTTACAGATGTTTAGTTTCGTAAGTATGTCCGAAGAATGAACGGAAAACCACTAAATAACTAAACCTCTTTTCTTCGTTACCCTGTTATTAGTTGATTAGGTCTTTGCAACCCGAGCACTCACTAACGAGGACCCAAAATACGCCAGCTATGTCGTGCCGGCATACTCACGCAGGTATTCCGGGCCTCGAGCTTTGTAACGGGAATTCGCTAAAAGGGGGAGAGAGAGATAATAGACATAGAATTAGTGCCAAATTGGTAAACAATTACAGGCAATAAATTGCGTTTGTTTTATCGTCTCTTTCGCCAATACTACGCATTCACCCTCTTGCGCGGGGCAAACCACCGCGCGATGTATTTGAGAGAGAAGCAACGTTTCACCTACGTCGCCTGCGCCAGCATCTAGTGCGTTGTTCCAGGTGTACCAACTGCAGAGGAACACACGTCACTTACAGAAGACAGTCAATCTGCCGTTAGCGCATAAAATGTCTCACACAAACTTGAAATATTGAGTTCTGGATTATTCGCATCAAATAAAAGAAAATTAAGGATCTTGCGTGTCAAAACTGCGATATGATAAGGCACGACTTAGTGGGGGACTGTGCATTAATTTCGACCACGTGGGGTTCTTTGACGTGCACCCGTGCACGATACACGGGCCCTCTTGCACTTCACCCCCCATTAATATGCGGCCGCCGTGGCAGGTATTCGCATATAACTAAAATATGAACGTGGCAGACAATTTCAATAATTCAATGAAGTGCGAATCCTGCTGCCAATCAGTTTGATAATGACAGCATCGTGGCTACGTTGGCCAATAGCACGAGATGCTTCCGTAAGAAAAGTCTTAATGCGTCGCCAGATTCTTATACTCTGTGCTCGGCTACGAGGTTCCGTGGCAGCACAGCGAAAGCTACGGAGCCGAAGCACCGACATTTTTACGGCGCATTAGCGTGTAGTCTGCGAGTGTAAACAACTGGAAGCTACGTCGTGTGAAACATACTGCACGCGTTATTATCTTGATAGGTTTTTGCTCAAGATTTGTTTCGTAACAATTTAAAAGTTTACTTGGGGAAAAGCGTTTCCGTCTCTCGCTGTTCGTAGTTTTCTGGCTTTCTAGCTGTTCACGTCTGATCTTCCTGGTCCTGTAATCTACCAGCAAAAACGTCGGCGCTATTTGGAGTTCTAATGCAAGAGCGAAGGCTTCTTACGTGCGAGCGCGTGTGTGTAGCTTTGGCTGTCCTGCTGCAGAGAGTTGTCGGGTATAGGTATCGTATTCCCGAAACGTTTTCTTACGCCAGAATGTTGCTTCCGTGGCCGGAATTTTGGTGACTGAGGCGATCGCTGCGGAGATGTAGTACCGGGGGCGCCCTTTTCATGTTACAGACGCTTTTGAATTTCGGGGTGCATATTCCTGTCGAGTGTTTTCGTCTGACAGACGCAGATAACATCTCGGTTTCTTCGCAAAAAAAAGTTTCATGACGAAGGAAGGTACATAGGCTTATGTGTAATGCTGTCAACAGGTGTCGCTATACAAGCACTGTCGTTAAGGAGCCTAATTGCAAACTAGAGGGTGCATGCAGGCCCCCTAAATGTCCTTTGTAGCTAAGGCCATGTTCGAGGACAATGCGGCGAGTGAAATACGGTTTCCGCATCATGCTAAAGCTCGCCATTAGGTCCTTAATCAGCCGGAGTAGTCAGTCAGGACACGTGATGCTTACAATCGGCCCAAAGAATGAAACTGAGGACGATGAGGAAGACGAGGAGGACCAGTATGCAACCGAAGAGTGGAACCAGCGAGTTTGATCCTCCGCTCCTGTAAGAAATGAGAAAGGAGGAACGAACGAGTGAGTGACGCAAGACCAATTGGTCTCGAATAATGTCTCTCTGCCAAAAAACTTGCCACGGGTCAGCTCCTTACTCCTGTGAAAATTCTCATTAATTGTAAGCGGGTGAAGTCTACCTCTTACGGAAATCTTTGTTGACGTGTTCACAACATTCTGTTGAGTTTCTGTGGTCTCTTATGGATGCTCTTAGGGACAGCAATGGAATGTGCAATTAGCCTAAATATTGGTAAATGTCAGAATTCTTCGAGCGAAATATGTCAGCGCAAGCACAGTCATATCTTTATGGCATATGGTATGGTTCAGCACTTCACAGGTGATGTTCTTTTAGGCCTTCTTGCAGTAACGTTACAGTCACAGTTTATGTATCATTGGCGATTCCTAACCTAACCCTGTCATATTTTGCTTTCTCTCCAATAAAATAAAATAGTCGGTAAATGAATGAATCAATCAATCAGTAAGAAATCAACTAGGTGGAGGAAGCTTCATAAATGAATTGTTGGCTGCAAGCTGCGTTCCGATCAATTCACTCGCCTTTCACAATTCTCTCTCCGCCTCGCCGATTTTTTCCACATTTTATTCCCGCCGCTGAGAATCATCCTTGAATTTGCCCTCGGCTTACAATCTCGTAGCTATCTGCTATAGCTGCGTCGATGAAGACTTCCCGTAGGGCAGGTGACCCCGAGTTCCATTCCAAGGTGAGGCGGATTTTTTTTCCTCGAACGAGGAAAATACTTGCTGAGCAGCCTGCGTTGGTTTCTCCCTGTAGCGTCGTGCCAACGTTCCCTTTAAATCTTCTTCCTCCACCGTGCCGATTACCTAGACGTTCGATGACAAAAGAGGTAGTCGAAAACTATGTAATCATTTCGATGGGCGCACAGAAATATCAGACAAGAGAGTTTCATATTTCTCCCTGTGAAATTCTCCTGTCGGATATTTCTGCGCGCCCAAGGCTGTCTGAACGACCGCACATTTTTCAACTATGTCTTTTGCTATCACACGTCTAGTTCCAGCACCCTTGTTGACCGGCGTAAATTTTTTGCAAGGTCCTCATGGCAAGGGTGTTGCCAGTGCGACAAGAAAACGCCCTTAAAGATGTAAACATTCTTACAGTGTAGCCTTCGTAGAGTTGTCTGCTGTGTGTGAAACGGAGCATGATACTTCCGTAGTCTGCGTTACGTCTGACGCAAGTTGCTTATATACTGCAGCGAAGCCGGCATCTGGTTACACGTTTTGACAACCTGTTTAGGCTGCGAGCGTGACTGTTCACAGTGGTGATGCATCACGGACTCCGGGATGCGGCTGCGCCTCCTCACCGATGCCCTGGTCATGTGACCTCTTCTGGGCTGCAAGGCTGTGTTGCACCCCAACAGAGGCGACGTCGAGGTCGTTGAGGATGCGTCGAGTTCGTTGAGGCCTCGAAGAGGCTGTTGCATTCGTCGGAATCAGTAACGAGAGTGATAAGGTGTCCTATAGCTACATTCGCGGGCAGTTTCCTGCTGCAGCAAAAGTACGAATGAAAAGAAACTGCGGAGGCGAAGGCGAGACGCATGGAAGCGCTCCCAAAAATAGTCCCAAAGACTCATTTGCGTTTGTTCAAGCCGGGGAACGGAAAATGAACCTCTTAATTACTACGTCACGTGTAGCAATGCAAGACGTACAAAACACGACTTCGTGGTGAAATGCTGTACAATATTGTTTGCTGTTATGTTCCACGTTTCGGCAACGGCGAAACCACCCATAGTACGAAGCTGCGACTGATGGTATTTTAAACTACATGGTGCTGATGCCTAGGAGACAAGTACTAGTGTTAGCATTGCTTCAGAGATAACTTCACTTTGGGGCGCGCAACAAGCAAACAAAGAAACAAACACAAGGCAAACAAACAAACAAACAAACACAAACTCACGCGCACACACGCACACACAAACACAAAACGCTGATTCCGTATCGATTCCGCTGATTCCGTATGATTCCGCTGCGAGAAAACGAGACACAACCTGTCGAAACTCGGGCAAACTTCGCGGCGCAGTAATATATGTTCGCCTCTGGCGCTTTTCCTCCATTGTCACACAGAGCTGGCGGCAAGTATACACGAAGTCGAAGCGATTAAAGTACGTTTTGTTTCCATATCTACATGGCATTGCAGCTTCTCTTCAACGAAAACGAACTCCCCAAACAAGGAACACGAGTACATTCTAACTGAATTGAGATGAACTGCGCGACCCAGCCGTAAGCGTCGTCGCTGATCCTCACTACGCGTCAGGCTGCCCCGCTGATCACCGCCCGTGACGAATGCGAGTTGGGTGAGAACAGATCGCTGTCGCGTAACCCTCTCCGGTAAGGAACGCTGAAACGGCCCCTGCATCGTGTTTCTTAGAAAATTAGCCGATACCTGGCCTCATAAGGTTATGAAACATGCTGATAGAGAGACACTAAGAGCAGAAAGTCAACGTACTTCACGAACTATTGAGAAAAAAAACCAATGTTGCTGCGTTAGTATAACGTCAGAGATTTCGATTTTCTCATATTTGAACAGGTGTGGCTCAGAAAAACTATCGAAATGAAAAACTGTTGAAGCATCGAAAATTTCAACAGTTTTAATGAGCCGTCTTAGAATTTACTAAAAATGCAACGTACCTTACTTATGCGGTTAAAAAGAATTCGCTGCACTCAAGCGCAAGGAGTAATAATGTAAAACGTCATGGCAAGCTGGTCCGCGAACTTGAACGGGGTGTCACCACCAGTCTTCATTTATTGCCTCCGTTCAGGCGGATCAAGCCTCCCTTCAAAGCAACAGTTCCTTCTATTGTCATCGTACAGAGATAACTTACTAAAGAAGCTTTACTACTTTTATTTTTTATTTGTAATATGTTTTTATTACCATTAAAGCTCGCACATTGTTTCTAGCGTGCTGAAAAACACTTTAATAAGTGCCGGTTACCGCCTTATCGCTTCTTGTCAGCTAGAAGTTAGAGGCGTGGCTTTGGCAGTGTATCTGTGTAATGGGTTAACTTGCAAGACGTTACTAACCAACCCCCATTGTGGTTTTTATCATATTAGACCAGTCCTGCTTCCAGACGTGCAGAATGCCAATGCCGCGTTTTTATCAGCTGTCGTGGCAGCGTCCACTATTCCTTGGTCACTACGAAGTAATGTGGTTGTCCTCAAGTGGCTAAAACAGGCTTCATCGCATGTGATTGCGATGAGGGTGTTAAGAATGACATTCGAAGCATAGGACGGTGATGCCACACTCCACGAAGCGTCCTTGTTTTGCAGCTAGAGATTTCTACACCGGTTAGACCACGGGGAATGCCTTGGGAATCAAAATCTGCGGCGCAGCACTTTCCTTACGGTCAAAAGAAGATGCACGTGTTCCTTAATGCACGTGTGCTCCGTTGAGGCGAGTGCTTCGTTGCTACCTTACGCCATACTTCAAAAGGAATATGCTGGAGAGCGGACGACCCACAATTTGCCTCGCATGACATCGATTCCCACAATGCGCGCGATTTGTCCATTGTTTTTTTTTTCTTGTATACTAGATAATATTATATAGTGAGGTTTAACTCACATCAGGGAACGCGGTGTTAAATCCGTTGACTTGGACTTGTCCGTGAGAGGCAAGGAGTGGGACTTTTGCCTCATGCCGTACAATTTGGTGCTCTGCGACGTGGCGGACATGGCCCCGGGGTCCGACATGACACTGGACGGTATACCGGACGCCTTGCCGGACGCCTTGCCGGACGCCTGGCTGTACGTGGTGCCGGACTCCTTGCTCATTTGACCCCGCGCGTCCGAAGTCATGTGGATGGATCGGTCCTGGAAGTGGATGCCCGACTTCGAGCAAACGAAGGGCAACGGGCTTGTTAGAGAAAGCTTCCTGCTTTGTGTTAACTGAACACTTTAACTAAATACCATACCGAGTAGAGCTGAAATGATTCATTATGCTTCTACAATTATGAAACGGCCGCTACTGCAATCAGGGCGGCTGTGGTAAGCCAGAAAGCTTGACGCAAGTACGAGATACAAACGAAAGAGAAATTCACAAGAAGAGAGAGAGAGAGAGAGAGAATTAAACTTTATTTGCTCTAAAGGTGGAGTTCTGCAGAGCGCATGTGAATGGGTCTTCATTGCAAGACTCCCGTGGCACTGGCTGCCCGGCTGACGCGTTCAACCAGCCGAATCGTGTGCTCCTGTTCCCAGCTGGATAGCCCAGCCTCTCACGGCTCCGGCGTTGTGTTGTGTATGGTGAGTGCTGCCTTTATATTCTGGTAGCGACCGAGCTGTATGCTATACTGTGGGTTTTTCACCGCACCAAGGACAAGCACCTCTCTATACGGTTGAATGTATCTAATTGTAAATAAGTAGACACGGATATGAATTTGTTTGTAGTTGCCGCCAGGATACCGACTGCTGTCTGCCTAATTTCTTGTGGGGCATACCTATGCCTTCCGGTTTCTGCGGAAAAGCTAAAAAATTTCCCTTCCTCCACAGGTCGCTGCTTCTGTTCGCCTGGCCTCTGACCTCGCTCGGCTGGCGTATCCTATATATGAGATCGACCTGGAGATTCCCGGCAACGCCTTCGTGCTCCGTTGCCCTAATATTCTAATGTCTTTCTTCACTCTCGCCAGCGGCGTTTAAGATGCCGGCTGCTTTCCTGCCTACCCAAACTTTGATGAATCGCCCGCAGGTGTCCTGAGAATTCGTGATAATTACTACCGAACGCCCGGAATTGTTGCCTTCTGGACCGATCAGAGCGACGGCGGGCTGCTCTGCGTCTTGAATACTTCGCACGTCTGGGTTGCTTGAGTGGCATCTCGGTAGAGGTGACATCTTGAAGGGGTAAGCGCATTTCGAGCAGTGTGTCTCGGTTTCGATGAAGTTCCAGAAGGTGGCGGCTAGAGAGCATGCTAACCTTTCAAATGTTAAGCTAACATCATTTTATCGTTCCTCGAAGCGTCTTCTAGAGTACTCCGTTGGCATACAGTTAATGTACTAACTGTACATTAATGGTTAGTTGCGCTAGATGTACAACACCTACTGTAATGTTGCGAATAACCTCAAAGAGAACACCGAATTTCTTTTACGGCTAGGACTACTCTTGATGTCATAGATTAGAATGGGGCATGTTCTCGTAGAACAAGTAGCTTTCTCGTCAGACATTTAACCTCGTTGAGCACTTTTACGCGGGACATTTCTATGTTTAGCACGTAGGACATGTGGAATGTAATTTATATTAATTTGATATTGCTTGAGGGGATCCTTCCTACTGCGTTCCGCGTAAAACTAAAGAACAAGACAACGCCCGAGGAAATGTGCGGGAAGCGCAATCTCGATGCAAACGCACACGCGAAGAATAAACAAGGCTCCAAAGCACGCTTCTCACAAGACGGGAAAAGTAACACAGCAACAGCCCTCCAAGTCCAACCCACTCACCGTGGGGGACGTGCGTGGCTCCACGGCAATGGGAATGATGTGAGTGCGTGGAGTTGGACCGGCCGCTGGTCGGGTGTCTTCCCCTGTGTTCAGGAACGGAGCCAATATCGCCGGAGGTGGCGGCGTGGTCTTGATTCTCGCCGGATGGGGCGGCATCCTTTTGTATCCGAAAGCCTTGGACACGCCGAAAGAACTCCACGTTGTTCTCTTCATGGCTGTAAATTTACGAGTGGCTTCTTGCCCGGTTTCGTCAGCGGGGTGGAGCGGAGGGAACGTGCCGGCTGCACACGTGTTTGTTTTCCTCTTTCCTCCAATGTCGTAATGCTCGAGATTGCATGTGTGGGCGCTTGATTGGTCGCAGATGCCTGTGGGCGTTCATTATGGATTTTGATTACAGTCTTGTCAATAATTGGACTCACCGGACTGCCGTAGGAGCCGATTACTTGCATGCGCCTGTGTCGAAGCTGACTAAGAAAACAGAGGCTTGATTATTATGCCTTGTTATCTGTATGAAACACAAAATTGTATCAACCGTGAGGCACTAAAAATTTTCTTTTTGTTTTTATGTATCATATGAGTAAAAAAACAATAATGCTTAAAGAATCCATGAGCCTTTGCATGCTGAGAACCTTCTGAGAAAAGACAATGAAGAAGAAGTTAAAGTCACCGAAATTGGGCCATACGAACCATATTACGACGTGTTGCTTAAGTATAATTTCATTCGATGTTATATTGGTATCGATGTCCTATTTCCAGTTGAGTCCTGCGGCATGGAAATTTACGGGTGAGAAAAGTGAAGGCGTCCACGAAACAGTTGCGATTGAAGATCTCGCGCACGTTGTGAGGCTGCTACCTGCCTCAGCTCCAGGTTCAGAGGGTATTGCAACGAGCATGCTAAAAATATTTCACGTGTCTCTCCAGGACCTACTTAATATTGTCAACTTTCTTGAGAACAGTTAGGGTCCTCCAGATTGCAGGCTTGCTAATATAATCCCCCTACTTAAGAAAGAAGAAGCAGGATTGCATATGGAGAACGAAAGGCCGACTGCATTAACATATAATACTATGAAACTAATAGAAACAGTGGTACATGTTCGTATATTGAGGTTTTAACTAATAGCACATTACTGAGCTCATGTCAGATAGGATTTAAACCTGGATGCCCGATTTAGTGCCAGCACATTGATTTGGAGGGACGCATTAAGCTTGTTGACACAGGCGGCAGTACGCAGTGTTGGGGGCTCTAGATATAGATAAGGCGTGCAACAGTGTAGATCATGTCCCTATCCTGAATATCCTAAAAAGCATGAATTTTACTCCATACGTTGCCAATTGGATTTATATATTCCCAAGAGATAGAAAATTCTATTGGTCCAAAGGCGGTGTTTCGACGTCAAAGTATAATCAGTCCAGAGGAGTTACACAGGGTTCCGTTCTTTCTCCTATTTTGTTTAATATTTTAATGAGCTCAATTCCACTCTGTGACGATGTAAAAGTGTATGTTTACGCAGACGACGTTGCATTCTCCGCGTCAGTGAATGAAAGTCACTCACTGCAGAGAATATTACAAGCATATTTATTGGGTACTTGAAGATTGGTTTGAGGATCTTCGTATATCATTAAATGTTAGCAAGAGGGCCTTACTTGTATTTACCTTAAATGTACGTTAATGTCTCCCTCCAATACCGTGAAGAAACGATCCCTCAGTGGCACTTTGTTAAGTATGTAGGCGTTATATACGATCCAAAGCTTAGCTGGCGCAACCAGATCGAACATGTAACGTCTAAGGCAACGTGCGCTCTTGGCATGATTCGTAAACTCGGTCGCCACCGCTCTGGGCTACGACGGCACACTGTCAATACGATTTATCGTGTGTACAATCGACCCATATTGGAATTTAGGTGAGTTTTATTTTCTGGTTGGCCAGCATACAAGATTAACCCCTTCGTTCTTCTAGAGTGTGAGGGTCTCCGGATTTGTCTTGATTTTCAAAAAATTTGTTGGATATAACGTATTATATCAAGAAGCCCGATTACCCACACTTGTCTGCAGATTTCGCATTTTTACAGTAAAAACCTACTTAAGCATTTACGCATATTCGTCGAGACGATTTGAATATGTATTTATCGAGGAAAGACCTGATTTTTTTGGAGAAACATTGTGCCGTCTATACAATCTGCTAGTTATTTTTGTGCAAGCATAACTAGTTCAGATACGCGATATGAGTTCAAATACGCGATATCATTCCCCTAAAAAACACGTAAATACTAGAATTGAATTTGACCCCATATTTCCTTGCAATGCTTACACTCCTGCCAACTAGATATCTGAGGGGATTGTTACAAGATCATTTTGCGCAATTGAATATGAATAATGTAATAGCGACGGCTGCATCAATGTGTGAAGAGAAAGTGGGTGTTCAGATTCTTTCTGACGTGCTACCCTAATCGTATTCAGTGCGACTTCCCAATTTTACAGCTATATTTCAAGCAAAATTATTAGCAATTCAGCTTTTCGAAAGCTTCCTGTGAATTATTCTACAGCTGTAATAATGACTGACTCGTTATCACTGCGCACAGCAGTTACCTCATCCTGAGACAATGCTGTTTTGAATGAACTAGAAGCACTAATCCCTTCGACTTTACGTCTTGTATGGGTACCAGCTCACCGAGGTTTGGTTTTAAATGAAATGGCCGTCAGCACTTGCAAATACATCCTTACATGAACTAGTCATGTATGTTCTGCAAACTTCTGCTTGCATCACCACGGCGGCTAGATTTAGAAAACTATCTCCTTCAAAACAGACATTCCAAATAGCAGACTTCAACCATTTGCTTTACCCTTGGGGCGATCAATGGTGTCCGGCACGTGAATTGGAAATCTCCGTCACAAAATTACGATGGCGTGCTCCACCCCCTATATTCTTATATATACTGGTCTGGCGTTGTCCCTTCTGTCATTTCTGCAAAGAACCTGAAACCACTGACAATTGTTTCGCAGCGAAGCTGTATGTGGCTACGCCGGCAAATTTTCTGCGTCCGTGCGTGTGCAGGGTCACGTCGACAAAGAAAAATTTTCGCATCCAGAGCTAGTCTAAAAGGAAGTCTAGTCTTGCAAGTTCATTAGCATGAGAGTCAAAAGCTACGATGGATGACCCACTGTTCATCCTAGTGCGCTCGTCCCAACTGCCAGGTCGAGTAATTGATGACGCATTGTTTTCGGCGTGGCGTTCGTTTGTCGCCGTTAGGGGGCGTACCGCCATAACAACCGTGTCCGTGTAAAGGCCGTAATAAAGGTACACGCGTTTATCGTCCAATGGGTGTTCGTCGGCAGAGTGACGTCAGTGTCGCCTAGCGACGTTATCGGCAGGTGTTCTTGAGCGGTTCCGTGGGGCGGGCGCGTATCGTGCGCAAGGAAGAGGAGCAATGTGTCCTTCTAGAACGACGACGGGAGTGACAGCGACAATGGGCTTAGTCGGCGACGGCAAGCCGCTAAGGACGGTCGTGCGTCCGTCGATGAGCCTGGTAACGAGTCGATGAGTCTTGTGTGCCGACCGGCGAAGACTCGCATCGTGCCCGTGACGAGCGTGCACGCAAAGGGAACCGGGAGCGTACGCTGCGGCAGCGGCAAAGTAGCACTGGCGAGAGACGCGGGCTCTAATGGCGTGTATATATATATATATATATATATATATATATATATATATATATATATATATATATATATATATATATATATATATATAAGTATGATTTCGCCATTTTAGAAGAATACACAACAGCTTCGCTGTTTGCCCTTCTTGAAAGAGTTGAAGGACCGAGGAATCTTTATTAACCTGCCACCGATTTGCAATCCAGAGAAGGACATACTCCGAAATTCCGTTCTGAAAATGGCGCATTGCTATACACACTGAAAGCATTGCCTCCTTCTTGGCAACTACATCGGGTTTTAGCCACGGGAACATATGGAGGGACGTATGCGAGTTCTTTTGTGACACAAGTAAAACACCTAGTTAATTTACTGATTTATTATTTTTTAAGATACTAATTTGCGTAAACTTACTCATTTATTAACTATTTACAAGATTCCAGTTAAATTGATTAATATTTATTACCTTCCAGCTTGCACTCCTTTCAAAAGCACACTTTTTCCATTAAACGTTTTCCGTTTAACCGCCGGCTTCTCGTCCAATCCTCCGCAGTGGGTACGCATCATGGTATAGGAAGCAAGCAAGCAAGCAAGCAAGCTTATAACTATAGGAACCATTATTAAGGCGAAAGCCTCAAGAGGCTCATACCCCCGATGGTCTGGAAAATGTGGCGTGTGGCACAGGAAGTCATGCGAGCTCGCCTCGTGCACACACGTGCTCGTGCCACTACTCGCGCGTTCGTCGTCATCTTCTTCCACAGCTGGCTCCGATGTGGCCGATCACGCTAAAATAAAGCAAAGTTAATAAAGATTGAGGTGATTAAGGCGCCCGAACTTAGACCTTCAGTGGAAGTCGAATTATGGAGCTTAAGTGGAAGTCGAACCCACGACCTTTGATCTTAAGGCGAAGGTAATTAAGCCACATAATTCACATGCAGTTAAGTCACTCGAACCGACGACTTTAGTGTCAGTTAAGAGGAAGTTGATTAAGGCGTATTTCATTAAGGTAGCTTCAATTAAGGCACTCGAACCCATGGACCTAGGGTGGCAGATAACATGTAATAAGAAGTGACAACACATTAAAATGAGATTAAGTATTTTAATGAAGGTATCTTGGCTGCGCACATTTGCGCCTTCACCCTTTTTCGTGTATTCTAAAGTAAGAAATTTTTTCTCGTAGAAAGTGTGAAAATGAAAGCGACTAGTGAGGATCAGTTGCAGGGGTACTTTGCCTCCAATACTTCCTTTTGGCAAACGGGAGCCCACTCCGCAGAGTACCATTACAATGGGACAGTGGCGTGTAAACTGTTGACAACGCAACATCCCCTACGTTCACGTTTCACCTGATCACGGGTGGCTTAGACGGCGTCTATAAAACTGGTAATGGGCCTTCTTCACGATATGTGGGGACCAATATCCCCCTTCGTTTTGCAGTTCTTTGTTATTCACAATTTTCTTATATTTTCTCAGCTTATCCTACCTCCTTTCCCACTATCGAAGAAAAGTCCATCCCAGAGGGCGCGTCTGCGCAAGCAAGCGTTAGATGCGTTGCCACCGCACGTACCCGAGCACATGGAGGATGGACCCTCCCGCGTCTAGCCGTGCGCGGCTTAGCCGTGTCCGGCGAAAAGCGGATCCTGAGGTTTGACCCGAAGCCGAATGTTAGGACCTCTGTGGCCGATTCGTCGGAGGCAGCACATGTCAGAATGCGTGGAAAGTTAGGCTTGTGTGGCTGAGGTATACGGACGTTGCCAAAATTTGTTTATTCGTATTCTCAAGAACATTATAGGCATGCGAAGTTTTAAACCGCTAGCACGAACAATGAGTCATGCAGGAGAAACGTTTAAAAATGCGTTCCTTATTTGCAGGTCACAAGTTTTAATGTAACTGCTTTAAAGAAGCAAATTCTCTGAAAATTTCATTGATTCCATTTTGTCGCAAAAGTGTGCCGCTTTGTTTTTTTCGCAGCAGAAGTATGCAAGTTGGTATCAAGTGTTATATACTTGCCTGTTTGGTCTATTCGTTGCATTGAAGTGACTTCACGTTCCAGTGGTGTGGTAGAAATAATTTAAACTTTTCCTGACTCCATGGACTCTTCCTCTCGACTGTATGAGAAAAAAATAAACGGGTTGTCACGTACAACCCGTTTAGTTGGCGTAGGATGGCTGTGACTTTGTGTTCCGTTGTGGCAGAGGTGCGATCATTCCTCATTGGAGAGCATGTTCGGTACACGTACTGGAATATAGTTCTATTGCGAATTCTTGTACGCAATTCTTTGTGATAGGATTAGTCGGGACCCCTTATTGTGTACTGCCGACCAGAGCTAAGTGTACGGCTGTCTGTATAATATCTCTGACAAAAATGTGAACGATTTTATTGTGGCTCTAAGACTCGCGCATGTGCGGGGAATTTCCAGAAATTCCGCACGGCTTATTCACTTTCCGCCTGGAAAGGAAAAGTCTCCGATTCGACAAAAATGATCTTTATTCCAAGACCTGCGACAAAAACTGATTCAAGACCTGCGACAGAAACAGGTCTTCGGCAAAGTTACTAAAAATTACGCAGGAATATTTTTCTAAGCAGCCGAATGGAAGAATAATTTCGCGATTATCATTGGCCTTGCGATGAGTGCTCTAATCAATTCATCCCAGGCGAACGTTGATTCCCGTTGCATTCGACGTTTCTTCCGCTGCTCTCCCTCGGCGCGGGATGTGGCGTTCGAGGCCGTTGTTCCGCGCGCCTCCACGTCACCGTAGACAGTCCCACCGACCTCCGTCGTGTCCTGACCCGGGTCCTCTCCGCTAGTCGCGGCTGGGGTCTCAGTGTTAGCGATTGCGGAAGGAGCGCCCAGCCGGACAGTACGCGCCGACACGAACCTCGTGACAGGAGGGAGGGTCTCTGTGCTGAAGTCCCTGAGAAAACCAAAGTGGCAGCGTGTTACGTATAGGTGAAATTTCCGCGCTTAAACTACGTAGCCGTGGCGCTGTACTAGCCGGATGAAAGTTGAGAAATAGTGCGCAACTTCATCTCAACTTGGCACGCTGAAATGTCGACGATCGCAAACATAAGCGCAAGCGCGAGAAGTGCAAACGCGTGCGCGAGAACCCCGACGCACCACCTACAAGAAGAACCTAATGTCGTGGCATGCTGAAAACTACGAGACCACGTGGAAAGTGAGGTGGCTTATTCGCAGGCCTGGTGGCAAGCGTAGGGGCGATCGAGATGAGTTGTAGGTAATCTCTGTTGGTAATTACTAGCCCAAGAATATTTCGAGACAGCATGGAATCGTTAAGAAAGAAACACTGAGAGAGACCGACGAAAACTACGTAGAGATAAACCTTCGTAAACATGTTTGCGAACTTTGGAACTTGCGGCACGAATGGTGGAATATCAAGAGAGTTCCATATTTTAACTAACAATGGCACGCATTGGAGCTTCGCGGCAGTCAGAAAGCTCCCCGTGGCTAAGAACTACAAAGTGCGTCTGGGTTAATTTTTGTAGCCATGTAGTGTATCCTTCAAAAACTCGCAGGCGCGATCGGAAAGTCGTGGAAGAATTAGTAGGCGCCCGCGGTCATTCTTTGCTACGACTGCCGCCCTCAATCCGGTGTTGACTCACGCGAAACCCGTAGTCACCTTTCTTTTTTGAAAAAAATATTGGCAAGATGCATGGGTTACACGAATCGGCCTACGCGTTCGCACAGTGCAAGCTGCGCGCAACCGCTGCGGCGCTTATTACGCAACGAAGGATGCCGCATTTAGAAACCACCGGTATTTGAAGTATTTGAATATAATCTTGCTCCACTCTCTCTGTAGCGCCACCTGATTCAGACTGCCCTGGTACACGTCGTGTGCAGCATACTACCAGGCAAGCGATTGATCGATTTATCGATTCATTCATTCATTCATTCATTCATTCATTCATTCATTCATTCATTCATTCATTCATTCATTCATTCATTCATTCATGAAAGAAACACCAAGATTTTCAGAGACGCCGTAGTGAAAGGCGCCGGATTAAGCTTTCAGAGTAACTTTGACCAGCTTGAGTTCTTTCATATGGAAGCAAACCTAAAGTATACGAACGTTTGTGTACTTTTTCCATACAGATCGGGACACACGTGGCCATCAAATAAATCCGCGACTTCGTTCTCGTTGATATCTCGGAGCATCACAGAAAAGCGAGTATTGGCTGCTCTCTCCTGTGTGTTGCTGTTCTCTCCGTCTTTTTTTTTACCACGGAAGATTAAGAGCCTGAAGTTTCAGCTTTCAGCGTCAGAGGGAAGAGGCCAATACACGACTAAATACGGTGCTCAGTCAGACGCTTTGGTACCGGTGGGAAACCCTTCCTGTTCGAAATCAATTTCACTCATATTGACTCAATGGCACCAGAATAAGAACTTATTTGTAAGCATGAAATATATTTGAACTGGAAATTGTCCAGTCTGACAGAGTGCCAGCACAAACTGTTCGGGGGAAATTCAAGTTGGGCTAAACTCTGTGGTCTCCCGTTTTAAACAGACATGAAACGCAGAGACTGTACCTCTAAACAACCACTCATTATATAGCGGCATCTAAAGCACAAAATAGCAATTTTAACGCCTTCTGGAATCATGATATTGATTTGCAGAAATTCACGAGAATTAGTACATATAAAAGAAGTTATAGCCCAAAGTTTCGAGGTTCGTATGAGGCACCAGAAAAACATTATGACATTTCTGTAGTTTCTGTCTGCTAGACTTTCCAAGGAGAACATAAAGGTTTAGTTTGAAGCATACTTCGAATAGTTGTTCCGGAGGGCGCCATAAGACCGGTTTCTAAACTATTGCTACATTTCAGAGTGTACAATAAGTTTGTTTTCACGTTGAATGTGCCAATTGCCTAAAACTTCAAGAACGTTGATATCATTTTAATGGCTGAGTTATACCTGTTATACTTATTGTTCTTAGAAATTATCACATTTAATGCGTAGAATTCTTTGGCGAGTAGGCCAGTAATTTTAGTAGCAACATTACGTCTATAACGCAAAAAAAGCCACACTTTCGCTGGAACTGTGGCGTTCTTTCATTTCGATAGCAAATCAGTGGACAGCTATATGAAATGACAGCAGGTTTATCGGCCGTATAAATTTGCAACACGGGCATACTAACTATATTAACAAGCAAGGTGTCACGCGCGCACAAGCCAACATGAACACATCTCACTCGATTGCCACAGAAATTCGCTGTCGAAATGGTGCAATGAGGATTTGGTTAAAACACTTTGGCGGGCTAGTTGGATAGAATCCATGATAGAGTGTATGCACCACTGAATGTTCTTTTTTGCTGTCACGTTCATTTCCGCTAGTAAGGTTATATCTATCGATGCGTGTGAAAATAAAACCTATTGTTGAAAGTGAAGCGCTGTCTCCATGTATCTGTTTCTTTCTACGTCCTCGTTCAGTCGCGCTCATGCACTCTATCGTGCAATGAGGAAGCGCGGCAGCAGCAGCGAGCGAATCGAACTTCGTGCTGCCGCTCACATCAGCGCGAACTACTCTGCGGAAGCACAGCGTAGTTGGACTGTGTAGCCGTCGCAGATGGCTTTCAAAATACAGCAGCCCAGCTGGGCGCGCGCGGCCTGCTGGCCCGCCCGGACTATAACGCTCCCCCCCCCCCGTACCTACCCTGCCCCCAAAGCCTTGCGCGCGACCGAAGGCGGCGCGCTTCCTCTCCGCTTTCCGCCGTTATGTGCGTACTCGCATATACAGCATACGGCGCACGGAGACCATTTTATCGCCCTCGGACTACAAACGCAACCTCACGGCGACGCCGACGGCAGAAATGCGTTTGCAGTGTCCATATAATTGCTGTCTCAATAAAAGCGTGATATCTTTCTCATAGGCATACACAGGTCTCCATAAAAAAATATATGTTGTGGCGGGCCAGCTTGAATATGGGAGTGTGCCAACCTTAGCTTGGGGGGATATAGGGGCGGGCCAACCCAAATTGTGGGATGAAATTGGTGTGGGCCAACCTTAATTTTTGTGGTGATATCGCGTGGGCCATCCAAAATTTGTGGCTGATACGGGGGTTGACCAAGCTGATTTTGGGAGTCAACCAACTTGAAATTTGGGATAGACCAACAGGCAAAGAAAACAAACTAGCCTAAACAAAGGGAAGTAAGGGTACGAGCCGAGCCAAAGAATGATACGCGTTAGGAGACAATTCTTTGAATTTCTGCAGTCTTTTTCATTTTTGATAAAAGGAGTTTTGGTCGAAATGAGCTGGATAGATGTGGAAAATTATGGTTTTTCTTTGTCTGTGTAATTAAAAGGGAGCACCTCAGGTGAAGCTTCTGATGCCTTTCGACTTTCTAATAATACCTCACTATTTACCTCAGAGTGGTTGCGCTATTTGGTGGCTGCGGCTTCTTCGTCGCCGTCATGGGGACAGAGACACAGACGCCTTTCATGATGCGCGTAGCAGGCCCGTTGCACCGGCAGACTCCGCCCACGCAGTGAGCCTCGCCCAGGCAAGGGGCGGAGTCGTTGCATGGGGCGCCCACGTGACCTGCTATGTGCTTTGGAGGTCTAAGAGCGACTGCAATGAACAAGGTCGCAACTTCGGCACAAAGGCGGAGCATCGGTTGTGATTGCAAATTAGCTGAAAGCCATGCGATTCAAGGATATCACTTTTATCGACCGTATCAACTTCTAAACATCCACTTGCTAACTAAATTAACAAGCCTGGTGTCGGCCCGTACCGCAGTCATTTACACGTCACTGTCGATGACAGCGGTCATTCGGTGTTGGAACGCTGCGGCGAGCAAGTGCGGCTGCAGCAGCGAGAGAAGTAACCTTCGTGCTGTCTATCGCTTCGGCGCTAACTCAGCGCCTCACTGCCTTGATAGTTCTCGATGCACTATGGTCCAAATTTTGTTCTCTGGTGTTATATTTCGTGTTGACCCTTCCTAAAAGAAGGATCGCACGTCATGCAACACAGGCATCGAAACGCAGTCACTGCACGAGTAATATTTAATCACCTCTTGTATTTATTTATCTTATTTATCTATACATACTGGAGCCTGAATGAGGCTATTACTGGAACATGCAATATTTGTAAAAAAGCTTGCATGAATTGTTTCACTGGTAGTGAACGAATGTTGCCCGGTAATGAATTCCATACTTCCATACTGGTATTCCATACTAAAAAAACAATGTTTAAAGGAATCAGTGCGGGCAAAAAAGTTTTAAAGTTTAGAGCATGCTGACTCTACATGAGGGTTTACATGAGGGCCTACATGCGGCGAGCACATGAGGAATTGGAAAAAGTCAAGAAGTTATTTTGAGAGGATAGGCGAGGAGAATTGATTAACGTGTGAAGGAATCCTAGGCATTCAAGTTTGCGACGCTCTGCAAGAGGAGTGAAACCAAGTAGGGGAAGAGAGTTAGACTGCGAAGATTCCTTGTCATATATCCTACAAACAAAGCGCACAGCCTTTTTTCTTGCACTGATTCTAGTTTTTAGACGTCACAGTGTTTGTATGGGTTCCATACAACGGGCAGCTGTATTCGAGGATGGGGCGAAGGGGGGTTTTATATGTAAGAAGCTTAGTTTCTCGAGGAGTAAGACGCAGCGTACGATGTAAGTAACCTAGTCTTTTAAGGTCCTTGTTACCCCGGTTGTGGCTCGTCGACGTCGCCTATGGAGGAAAGTCCATCGCATTTCGTGAGTCCCCCCGCTTTGCAGCCGTACCAGGAGTTCTCACAATAAAAGCAGTCCGTACAGGCTAAGAAACTAGTAGGCAGCCTTGACGCGCAAGTGAGCAAAAGGAGGTATACATGTACTAAATTTTGTAGCCGCTGATATGTGCATAGTGACTATGGGCCCACACTATAGCCTTTGGCTGCTGGCCCAACTTCTTTTTGTACAATCCACCATGAAACAATGACAAGTAAATGAAATGAATGAACGAATGGCCATTTCTTCCTACATTCTCGTTCTGTCACGCTTAGATATTCTATCATTGTTACGTTACTTAGTAAGCGAACGTTTGCAAGTTGATACGGCTGCTAAAACTACTATCCTTATTTCACACAGCTATCCACAAATTCGCTATCGCAATCGGTGCTTCGCGTTTCGGGCGAACTGCGACATTTTTTTTTCGCAAACGGAAGAGTTGTTGCGCACTCTTTGAGAGAAAGGCCATCATGTGGTGATGGCAGTACCTGAGTACCTTCTGAGAAGTTCGCGCTGAAAAAAATTCGATGTTCCGCCCGAAAGGCGACGCACCGATTGTGATAGCAGATTAGTAGATGGCTGTTCGATGTAAGGATAGTAGTTTTAGCCGTATAAGGTTGTAAACATTCGCTCACTAACTAAATTAACAATGATAAAACGTGTAGGCGTGACTCCGTGAGGGCATAGATAAAACATACACGCACAAACAGCGCTGTCTTTGCGTGTCTGCTTCTTTGTACGTCCTTAATCAGTCGCGCTTACCCATTCCATCATGGATTCAAACCAACTAGCCCGTCAACGTGTTTTAACTAAATTAACCTGCGCGGTGTCACGCGCACACAGGTAAACGTGAACACATCTAGCTCGAATACAGCGGAAACTGGCTGCGAAAGCGCTGGAGTCGGGAATCGTGGCAGCAGCTGCGAGCCAATCGGCCTCCGTGCATCTGTCGCTTTAACGCGAACGAAACGTCGAAAGCACAGCGCGTGCGAAGCTACCAGAACTACGCGCACTCTGCAAACGCCGCAGATCGCGCTGAAGATGAGGACCTCGCGGGCGCACGTTGGCCACGTGGCAGATCGCTTTCAAGACACCCGAGCACCGGCAACGCGTCCTTACAGCGTCCGCCATAGGCGTCTACTGGTGGTGGGTGTAACTACGGCGTCTGCGATCTGCGTGGCCAACGCCGCAGTAGACGCCGCGGTTGTCTCCACTATGTACGGAGCGTCGGGCAAGGAGGACATCCAGGCACCCTAGCAGACGCCAGAGAAGAACGCCCCTCCCTCACCTCACCCCCCTTTACTCACACCCCGCCAGAGTGAGACGCATCTGGGCAACGTACCTCGCTCGCGCACGCGAGATTGAACCGCGTTCGCCGGCTCACCCTCACAAGCAATTCACTGCACACGGAACCTCACGGCGACGGCGACGGCAGAAGTACGCTTTGGGTGTGCACAAAGTTGCTGTTGCAATAAGATAGCAAGTACGAGAATCGGTCAGTTTTATAACTTTTGTGGCGTGTAGATGAATAAGTATTTCTTTTTATTTACCCAGCAGCCTATACCATGAAGACATTGCTCACGAGGCGCAACAGATGCGACGCGCGTTTGGCTGCAATTTTACATGGAATCGTAGAGGACGCGCCCTCACGTCCCACCCAATACTATTCAGTGAGGACACGGTGGCGTCCAATCTTTCGGTGCTCACGATCAAAACAAACACAAAAGTGTTCGTGCTTGACAGTTCTTTGAACGCATTATTTCAGCGAAACAAACTTTAAAGGGCGAGTTACAAGCGTCGCTGTTTTTTGCCGGCACTCGCCGTGCATCATCGCATTTCGACGGTAGTAATGCCGCTCACGGCACTCACCTGGCCAGCGTTTTTACCATTAATTAACCGATGCGCCTTGGTTGTTGGGCAGCACGAAGAAACGGCTCCTGTGCATTGTTTGATCATATTAGCTGAACAGTGCCGACTGTCTAATGGCTTCTCCTATCTTGGGAAAATGCAGTGTCTGTAGCTGATGACTTGCTTGAATTAAATTTTATTGGTTGTTCCTTCAGACCGATATACTACCTTGACGAAACTTGTGTCAATGCAGACCACACAAAGGAGACAGTATAGGAGAGAACGTGAAAGTGTTCACACCGGTAGATACTTTTAGGCAGGGTTTGACAACAGGGCTTCGCGCACCAAGCGGCAAAAGTGGCTGGCTGATCCTGTTGCACGCCAGTAACGAGGATGGCTTCTTAAATGATGCGTTCCTTTTTTTCCGAGCTGCGAATCGAACTGCTGACTGTACAACGAAATAGATGGGACGCGCTTCGAGAAGTGGTTCACTGAACCGCTCTTGCCTAAAATGAAGCCGTACAGCGTCAGTGTCATAGCGTTCACCTCGAGAAAGTTTCAACGTCGTCAACACGAAAGAGTGACATTCAACATTGGCTCACGGTGAAGAACATCGAATTTTACCAGCACCAATTAAAGGCAGGGTTATTGGAGCTAGTGAACCAATACAAGGTGTTTTCCACCTGTCGCGTGGATGTCGCCAAGGCTGTCGGTCACGATGTTGTGAGCCTTCCTCCATATCATTGCGAGTTCAATCCTATCGAAATGATACGGAACTAGGTGATATATTATGTCGCTGTTAACAATGCCACATTCACCCTTGCCGGTGTCGAAAAATTACTGGATGAAAGCGTGACCTTTGTGACGACAGACAATTGGCTTCGGGCGTGTTCTCATGCTTAAATAAAATCGAAGAGTTCTGGCAATGCGACGGCCTCAGTGATGCAAGCCTCGACCAGCTTCTAATTTCACTCGGATCGGATTCGAGCAGCGAGAGTGATGCGAGTGGCAGTGACATGATCGGAGTGGAAGAGCTCACTGAACAGTGAACACAGTCCCAGAAGCCACTGCACCAGTGTTGTTTATCTTCACATATGCCACGTGCTCTTGCTAATCCACGGCATTGCAATAGTTTAATTCCGAACTTTTATGTGTCAATAATACGATATGACGAGGCACGGTGTAGTTCAGAAGTCAACATTTCACACCAGCCTGTGTTATTTAACGTGCGCCTACATAGAAGTGTATTGGCGCTTCTGTATTTTGACCCAGCGAAATGTGCCGAAATCCTTTGGATATAAATGTCGTTTTCCTACAAGCGTGTCTAATTCCTTTGCAGTGAAACATCACGTGGCACGTTGTGGCTCTGAATTGCAACAGTCTCTCTCTCTCTGTCTCTCTCTGTATATATATGCACCAGCAAAGCGCGTAATCGAAGGCCTTATCGAAAAATGACTTGCATAGTATTTTTTTGCAGACGAGATCAACTGAAAATTATTCAGCAGATGATTGGCAAATCCCTAAATTTTATGGTTACTCACAAATTTTACCACTGTATATATATATATATATATATATATATATATATATATATAAAGGGTGTTTCAGCTAACATTAGCCAGGGTGTAAAACAATGCCCATGCACTCTAAGACGACGCGAGAAAATACATGTTGCTCACTTTCGTACGTAGTGTGTCGCGCTATTTCTCGTCTTTTTCTTAATAGGAATTTAGTCAAGAACAATTAATCAGCTTCTGAATCTACCAAGCTAGGAAAAGAATTCCAATGAGAAAGTTGCAGAGTGGTTTCTAAAACGTCCGAGTAAACAGTTTTTGTCTTTCGGTCTACTAAGTATTAGAGTTTCCCACCCTACTGTGCATGCCCGCTAAATACAAAAAAAAAAGTACCACGTGACATGCCCGCTTGCCCGTCGTAGTTGCACTGCTTCCAAGCTCTCCGCCCACGGACGTAGCATTCAGCCTGGCGTGCGGCTGTGGCGTCTGCTTATCGCTATCATGAACCGCCGCGAGGAAAGCACATCGCTGGCGTAAATCGCGCAGCCAACGCATTGGTCACTGCCCAGTCGCCTTTTAGGCGGCAGCGCGCCCTGCCAGATGATACGTTCGTTTGTTCGCGGGCAGTTCGGGAGCGCTGCAACAACGGCGCGCAAGCGGGTATGTCAGGTCACGTCTTTTTTTTTCTTTCGCAGGCATTTGCAGTAAGCTGAGCAACACCAATACTTGATGGAAAGTTAAACTGCCTAATAGGACGTTTTGCAAAGCGTTCTACCACTTTCTTATTCGAATTTTTTTTTTCCTAGCTTGGATGCTTCAGAAATTGGCTAATTAATCTTGGCTAATTGTGCAATTAAGCAGAATACAGAAAGTAGCGTGACGCACTACATGCGAGAATGAACAACACGCGTTTGGTCGCGTTGTCGTCCAGTGCATCGGCATATTTTTAAACTATGGCTAAAATTGGCTGAAACAGCCTGTATATATATAGTCATATCATGAGAAGCAAACAAACAGACACCAAGAACAACATAGGGGAAATTACTTGTGCTTAATAAATGTAATGAAGAAACGATAAGCGAAGGTTGTGGGTTCGGTTCCCGCCTGCGGCAAGTTGTTTTTTCATCCACTTTAATTTTCATTAATTTATCGTTTCTTCATTACATTTATTAAGCACAAGTAATTTCCCCTATGTTGTTCTTGGTGTCAGTGTTTGTTGGCTTCTCATGATATGACTAATAATAACCGGGCCCCTCGGTTAACCCCCTTTTTTCTCGTTTATATATATATATATATATATATATATATATATAATTATTTCGATAAGCGTTACAGCTGTTTGATTAAGCGTTACGCTACTTTCACCCGGATCATACGTATTCACCACATGCTCTTATGACAGCGCTATGAACAAGGCGCTTTCGCGGAAATCGCTGGTGAAATCGAAACCGAAACCCCCGGTGACACGGTTGGGCTACTTCGCGTAGTAACACATCTATATTGCCTCCGGCCACGTATCCTTCGCCGTGCTGCCACAGAAAGTCGCCGCCAGGTATAGGAGGGAGCAAAGCACAGACTGACTGAAAGCAAACGAGGCGTTTAACAGGTCTTAATGCTGCCGGCGCGTCCGGCCGTTGCAAGCAGTGCAATCGAACAACTCTATGGCAGAAGTCACCCCCCGTGGTTGCTCAGTGGCTATGGTGTTGGGCTGCTGAGCACGAGGTCGCGGGATCGAATCCCGGTCACGGCGGCCGCATTTCGATGGGGGCGAAATGCGAAAACACCCGTGTGCTTAGATTTAGGTGCACGTTAAAGAAACCCAGGTGGTCGAAATTTCCAGAGTCCTCCACTACGGCGCGCCTCATAATAAGAAAGTGGTTTTGGCACGTAAAACCCCAAATATTATTATTATCTATGGCCGAAGAAGTGGGTGTCGACCACGCGCTGTGGTCTCCGCGATGGAGTCTCTGGAATCGGCTTCTTGCGTAAAAGGTTAGGCAAACGCTGAGAGCAAACTATGTGAAATACGTCCTTATAGTGGGCTGCCCGTATCCCCGAATGAAGCATAACAGAATGAAGCCACAATGCAGTGATCGCATGGGTTCGCGGCGACCGACTGCGCGTCTGCATGCATGAGCGCGCACAACGTTTTGCTTTCGCTGCGAACGCGTTTTCGCACCGGGCCGTGAGCTTTAGTGCGAAGAATGTGAACACGTGGCAGTACACGAGGAACCATTGTTGCGTGGACGCTATTAGAGCTGTTCAAAAATAATTTCCTTATACAGACTTCAAAGCCTACGGCGATTGTCATTTGCCGTCGCGACGCTTCAACTTTCTTCTTAATTCTTGAACGCTTCAATATTATTTCGCAAGTTGCGTCGCACTGTATGTTTAGCGGTCTTCTGAGCGTCCGATTTCTCCGCTGCTTCTTTTTTGTAATCCAGTACGTTAATTCATAACACAAACATGACTATGTGCCATGTCTTTTTTTTTAATGTGGTTCTTAACGCTCCGTTTCCATTCCAGTCAACTCGCCAGAATCTAGCATGAACAAGTTCATAGACCAAATACAGCGTCATGACATTAGCCGGGCAGCTGGCGCGGGTGAATGTCTGAGTGCGCGTTTTCTGCTACTGACAGAATATCGCAGCACCAGCGCCATAGCAGAAAACTTAATCGCGAATGTGCTTGCTGCATACCCGATTTGTAGCCGATGGCTGTTTGCTGGTTCTAAGTTTCAATAGCCGAGCTTCAAGAAGTTTCTTGTCCCGCGGCTACGTGTGCAAGACTGACACTAGGCTCTTTTGCGTACGTCCAGCACTGCGGCACTGAGCAGTAGCCTGTCATGCTGCACACCTCCAAAAGCAGCCACTACCTATTATAGTGCTGTCAAATGCTGTCAAGCAGATACCCAAGGCGGGAAAACCTTGCCACTTAATCACAACCGCAGCGCAGGCGGGACTTCAAACTTTCGTTTTCAGTTCGCTTCGGCGCTTCCGAAGCAGCGGCCGCGGCCGCTGTGTCCACGTGATCCCTCAATCTACGTCACGCCGATGGTGGCGCTAGCTTTTCCAGTGGTGAAGCTCGCCCCCAACGGACTTCGCAACCTGGGTTAGGCGGTGCTACGCAGGCTGATGAGGGCTGATGAGCTGTGCCGTTCGCGGAGGCAAATGAAAACGTTGCCAGGCGGTACTGTTTTGTGGGCGTGTTGTGTGCGCGTGTACGGGCTGTGATGTTGTGTCTGCCGTGCATTTGACCACACAAGCCTGTCGTTCAGTATAAGGAGACTTCAAATTAAGGGTCATCTGAAGAGCCATGCGGCACACACGGCGAGGAAGCAGGCGATCGTACGTTGTCTTGCTATGGGATGTCAAAAATGTGTCTGTTTTACACATGTCCTTAAAGCGTGTTACACCGCCCTCAACGCCGCCTCACATGGCTAACCCACCAACTAAAACCATAGGCACAATTATCATAATAACAAAACATATAATAAGATAGTATGATGTAGAACTACCTCGAAAAAAAAGAAAACGGTAGCATAGGCCTTTGGCTGAACAGCTGCGACCCGCCGTGGTTGCTCAGTGGCTATGGCGTTGGGCTGCTGAGCACGAGGTCGCGGTATCGAATCCCGGCCACGGCGGCCGCATTTCGATGGGGGCGAAATGCGAAAACAGCCGTGTACTTAGATTTCAGTGCACGTTAAAGAACCCCAGGTGGTCGAAATTTCCGGAGTCCTCCACTACGGCGTGCCTCATAATCAGAAAGTGGTTTTGGCACGTAAAACCCCATAATTTAATTTTTAATTTAAACAGCTGCGAATGAAAGATTACAAGACGGTATATATTTTAACTAAATAAACCGAATATGCTTCGACAACAGAAGTCTGAGAATGCTAAAGTCTGTCCAACTGCGCATTTGGAATTACACAACGTGCATCACTCTGTCATAAAGAAAGGAAGTCGTCTGCATCTGCTACTTCTGCCGAAAGAAGTAAACTTATTTTATTTAAAGCGCAAACTTATTTGGCTAATCCACACAATGTTTTGAGTAGTGCGACGCAACTGAAATTATGTTCTAAAAGTATAATAGGTATTTCTCTCGGTCAAAATCTTTCTTTTAGCTAATGTCATTTTTCACGGCCACACCGCTTACCTGCAGAAACCGCCTATAACTGTCGGGTTCTTGTTTGTATTTCCCCGTTGTGGGCGGACCGAATCAAGGAAAAACCAGGTAAGGGAACATGACATGATAGGCCTTCCCTGGTGGAGAATGCCTCTGCTGCTGAAAAATGAGCTCAGAATGGAAGGAATAGCTAAGGAGTACGGGTAATTTTGTGTTCATTTTATTTTATTAGGTCACACTTTTTGAACATTGGGCGACTGTACCTAGAGTCAAAGCATATTGGATCAAATGTAGTACTACTTCGATTCAGCTCCATTAGTGGTACAGGGCGCCTCTGAAAATTTTCTTTATGTTAGCCGTGAAAAAGCTAAACTCTGTAAGTATTTTAAAACTATGAGACTCAAACCCTCAGAGAGGGCCGAAACTTATTTCAATTATGTGGAACATTTAAGCCACGTCTGATTTAGAACTTATAATCACCTCTATATGCTGTGGGACTGTCTGCCATGACCTGCGACATACACAGACGGTTTCACTCGCACGATAAGGGCAGCGCGAGCGCGGCCCCAAGAAACTTGTTGTCACGGGCCTTGCCATTGTACTGGTTCGGAATGCAAAGCGCGTTGTTATGCGGTTCTACTGTGCAAAAAACGTGTTAAGTTTTGAGATAAAAGACATGGTCCTCACACCTCAAGACTAATGCGTTAAATTTATCGTATAACTTGCGGCAACCTTGACTTGTACAATTGTCGTTATTAACAGGGGAAATGCGTTAAAAATATGTGGTCTTAGATTTTAACGCACTCCTGTCACTCGATGCCACCGGCAATGCCTTTCTTCCACGTTTTATTGAGTGGGCTGCTATCAGTGAGAAGAGCTGGAAGTCTTCCATCGCCTATGTTTGCGAGCCGTGAAACATATTGCGGCAGTGGGAAGTTGAGCCATAGAGAGTTGCCGTCTGCCACTAAGGTGCTTAAATGATCGCTTGAGAATGGTAGCTGTCAATGCCTTAGCGGCTGGCATCCATATGCCTGGTCGTTGCCGCAGGAGCACTTGGCCACCGCTCAGCTCAAACGCGCTCAGGCGGTTGGTTGGTCGTTAGGCAAGTATTTGAAGTGTTTGGTGTCGAAAATGCGGGTCATAGATGCGTAAGCAAGCGGTCCCTGGCTCTCACCAAGAAAGAGTGTTCGTATCTGCAAAATAAACTGTTCATCGACTTGTTCCGATAGCGACTGTGCTAGAGGGCGCGGGGATGGAAAAAAAAAACATGTGGTGCCTCCTTGCGTCTGGCTTCGGCTACTTCAATGAATCCGATATTTCTTTGGAGCGAATATAATCTGACATGAACCGTTCTGTCCTGTGTCCTGTATGTATATACATACATACACACATACACGCATGCATACATACATGCATGCAGGCACGCATGCATACATACATACATACATACATACATACGTACATACATACATACGTACATACATACGTACATACATACATACATACATACATACATACATACATACATACATACATACATACATACACACATACATACATACATACATACATACATACATACATACATACATACATACATACATACATACATGCATACATGCATACATACATGCATACATACATGCATACATACATGCATACATACATACATACATACATGCATACATACATACATACCTACATACATACACACATACATGCACGCATGCACACTGTCAGCAGAATAAAGTGCGCTGGAAGCAATGCTTAGTGGTGGAGACACTGAGATAAGCGTTTGTCCAGCTGAGAAAATGAAAAAGTTGGATTTTGTAGTAATAATCTATAGCCTATTTAGTCGGCACCATTTTACAATGTTTGCCGCGTCGTGGTTAGGCTTGCACATTAACAAATCAAGGCTTTTGTCTTAGAACAAGATGGTGGTGCCGTCAGCGTAAAGGACACAGTCAGAGGACTTTGGGCACTGTGAGAGGTGAATAATGTATATTAACGCAGCAGCGTCTAGAAGCCCGCGTCGCAGGGAAATGCGGCGTCCCACATCCGGCGTCTAGAGTTGGACGTCGTCTCGGCAAAAGAAATTTGGGGTTTGGAGTTTATTTCACCACACTGTTTCAATGTTTACATTTTTTATATAGACATACACGAGTAAAGGTGCAACGTGTGGTGTGGAACGCGGGAAAAAAGCTGCGATATAAACGCAGCCTGACTGGCCCCACATCCCAGCAATACAGGGCAGAAAAATGACTGCATTCGTAAAGTCATGTAAACAAGTAAACAGGCAAATAAATACATACTGAAATTGGCACCAATAAAGAATATAATTATACAAGAAAGAAAATGCAGACAAATTTGCACTCCTCGAGAAAATAAGCTTAAAATCGAAAAAGAATCATATTGTGCCGCATTTTAGCAACAAGGAAACGCAACAAGAAATACTACATGTCAGTGAAAAAAGGATTGGACATATTCTGTAGCGAAAGAAAGCGCAATCGCTCTAATAAAAAAATTGAATTTATAAGTTTGTGTTTGAGTGAATGTTTCAGTATTTGGAGACCATAGTTTGTTCGGCATCGAGGAACCTTGCAATAATCGCTCTGTCGTGTAGGTCGAGATGAGGTGTTTCGCTCTAAGCATGCTATGGAGGTAAGATTGTTATTTGCTTTGTTAAACTCAGTTTTCAAAGACACTAATAAACAATACTCATACATGTTATCAAATCTTAACACTGAATTTATTGAATAAAGACGAGGTATGTGCATTATATTCGGCATTTGCAATACAACATCTTTGCTTAGACCGCACGGTGCCAGTGCCCCACACCAAAAGACCATAGCGTAGCTGTGAACAAAATAGCGTGTTATAGATAACTAACATCTGAGTGGTTGGTAGAAATGATTGACAGCTCCTTAGCATGCCTAGTACCTTACTTAGCGTTTTTCTTACCATTTCACTATGGGGAATACCATAACATATGCTCGTGAAAAACTATTCCCAATGCTTTAGCTGTCGAAAAAAAATCGTAATATCGTTCAGGTATAGCTGTGAAGTAGCTGTGTATGTTGTTCCCTCCGATCAAAACAGAACGGCTTTGGTTTTTAAGCAGTTGATTTGTAGGGAGTTTACGGTCAATGGTCAACGGTTTACGATCGCATGAACCTATTTTTCCATTCATTTATTCCTAAAACTACCAATGAATAGAATCATCTTCCGGCCTCAGTTGTTAATATAACCGATACATCTGCGTTTAGAACTACTATTGACGAATACTTTTGTTAATTCGCACTTTATAAATTTTTAAAAATTTTTCATTTTTTTTTATTATACCCTGTCATCTGTACATGCTCTGTATTTTGTTCAACTCCCTTCTGTAACGCCTTCGCGCCTTGAAGGTACAATAAATAAATAAATAAATAAATAAATAAATAAATAAATAAATAAATAAATAAATAAATAAATAAAACCATGCATACAAGTCACCTAGTGCCGCGTTTGCTGCTGAAATAAAGTCATTTACATCCACACCTGGGAAAAGCAAGGAAGCGTCATCCGCATATATGACAAATTGAATTGTCCGGTTTTTGTTAATAATGGGGTTGACATGAGTAATAAAAAGTAGTGGCCCCAATATACTACCTTGAGTTACACCTTGAGTAACTTTTTGCAAAGATGATTGTTCTGTGTTTATGCTTACACACTGTAGCCTATTGCTCAAATAACTGGTAATTAATTTCAGTGCAGTGCCTGGAATGCCGCAATAGGGTAGCTTTTATAAAAGGATATTGTGATTTATCCGGTCAAAGGCTTTAGAGAAGTCAACAAATATACCTAGTGTAAGTTTCTTGTCCTCTATAGCGCCTAATTTAATTTTCCTTTGCCCTAGCAATGCTGCCTCTGTCGACAGCCTCCACCTAAAACCGTACTGAGCCGGCGTAATTACCGAGTGTTCTGCAAGGAAGTTCGATAATCTTATAAATAAGTTTTTCTATGGGCTTTGAAAACAATGGTAGAACGGATATGGGCCTATAGTTTTTCAAATCATTTTTGTCTCCTCCCTTAAACAGAACTGTAACTTTTGCATGCTTCATACACTGTGGGAAAGTACCTGGGCCTAAAATGAGGTTATAAATGTATATTAAAGGGGCGACTAATATATCTGTAACACAACAGATTGGAGAGTTCTTTAAACCGTCAGTATCTTCCGATTTATTTTCCTTTAGTTTTTTGAAAACACACATGACCTGATATTCATCTGTTGGATGAAGATAAACCGACGAAGCTGCTTGTGGAGGACATGTAGTGCGGTGGTGTCACTGACGCTGTCTAACGATGAAGTGAGGTAAACATTATTTTTAAGCCAATGCTTTGTCCCTGTATGTTCGATCCACTTCAGTTATCTCTTGTACACTAAAATTAGCTGTGTGTAATGTGGATATTGAGTTTAATTTGCTCCACATCTCAGGAGCCCCCGCGATGCATTCGAACATGCAAGAATAATAAATGCCTGTCGCTATTTTCATACATTTAGTTAAATTATTTCTATGCTTCCTAAACGAGCCCAATTTGTCTGGATCTCGATATTTCAAGAATAATTGATACATTCTATTGTTTTCATTAATCATGTTTAACAGCTTCCTTATGACCCATGCTTTCATTCGCTATTTTTATAAGTTTAGTTAAATTATTTTTATACGTCATAAACGAGTTCAACGTGTCTGGATCACAGTTCTTCTAGAATAGTTGATACATGCTGTTCTTCTGATCAATCATATTTGCAGCTTCTCGATGATCCATGATTCTTTTGGTGATTCCGAACCAAATTCCGAACCACGCATACCCAACCACTTCTCTACCACCCAAGTTGCTCAGACCTTGCCTTTCATTCATTAAAAAGTTAATCCTTGGAGTTTTAGAAAGGCAGCCTCCAAACAAATGTAACGGTAAAGAAACACCGACAGCGCATGTCCTTTATGTTAGCTCTTCTAAGAGTGAAGTATTAAAAGTGTGAAATAATAACAGGCGATAGACCCATGCAAGAGGCCGCATTTCTACCAGAAAGCTCACCTTCGTGCATAGCGTTTGCAGCTAGCGTTTCCCGGTAAATGTTACGGTTACATAAGCTGTAGTTGCCGGGAAGCATGAATCGCAGTAGGCGTCTTTGAATGCTGCCGCATTCCACTCTTAAAGGCGAAGGTTAAGCGTCCTCCAATTTTTTTAAAAACAAGAGAGGTCCTAATATAAATCCTTGCGGTATACCACTGTTAGCTGCTTTAGGGTGTAACTGCTAAATATTGATACAGTATATTTTCTATCTATCAAATTATTACGTTATAATCACCGTGCCAGGCCAGTTATACCTACATAGTCTAGTTTAGCAAAAAGTATGTTATGAAGAAGTTAATCGAACGCTTTAGAAACAATAAATAATGCACCAGCAAAGTCACTAGTGTCAATTACCTACATAATCTTATCTCTCATATATATTATTGCTAAGTCAGTTGAGTATCTCTCCGTAAACCCAGATTGATTTGCTGACAGGATACGCACTTTAGACAAATAACTTGATTAGCGTATTACGCCTAGTTTGATAATTTAACTGAACAACGAAATTATAGCAATTGGGCGGTAGTTCGACGTTACACGTTTATCTTCCTTCTCGAATATCGCGATTATCTTGGCCTTCTTCAAAGAACGTAAAAAAAAAATCCTATGTTAAAAGCGAGGCTCACTATGTGACAGAATATTCCAGAGATTAACTACGCTATCATCTTTATGAGAGGTGGGCTGAAGTTATCAAGATCAGGCTCCGTGTTTTTTTAGACTGTAAAGGACTGTGACTATGTCTTTAGGTGTCACGGGATGAAGGAAAAAAAGCTATGAGGCACACAGGGGTAAGTCTGGGTAAGTGAATCATCGCACCCTTGATTATCCGAACAGAAGAAAAAATGAAGGAGTTTGCAATGTCCAGGAGGTTATCAAGGAAAACATCTCCCGATTGTATCACATTTCGACATTACGATTATATCGACTGGAAAAACGGTTTAATACTTTCCAGTGTTTATTTTACATCATTACAGGTACACCTAATTTCATTTTCATAATACCTAGTTTTAGCCTGCTTGACCATTGTTTCTAATAAGTTAGAATATTTGTTACCCCTTTCGTGAAGTGCAGTGTTAAATGGCCCTTTTAGTTTTTGTGTGAAGGTAATCTTGTTTTCGTAGACAGTTTAGAGAACTGGTCGAGAGTCACTGGCTACGAGGAGCTGAAAACTTTTTTTACAAGTCATTACTACTATGAAATCTGCAATAGCATTGCAAGTTATCTTTGAAAATGTGTTATAGGCAGTTCCAGCGCTTTCACATGCCAACACTGTGGTCCAGGCTGAAGCTGTAATGAACTCAATAAATATTGACCAATTAAATTTCTTTCTGGGGAAGCTTGTATTGGCAGTGCGAGAAGTAGATGTTAAGCCCACGAATATTGGGTGATGATCGGTTATTGAAGCTTGGACAAGACCACAGTCTGGGTTAGTAAGAAGATTAGATATGTGTTCGATAAGTATGCACTGTTTATTTCTGGGACAGCGAGTTGGAAGCGTGATTAGGCTTTCATATCTAAACCTATTTAGGCAACTAACGTAATCATCAAGTAGAGAGTTGGATGTATCTAAAATGTTAATATTAGTATCACGCCTGTTAATGACATTTTTCTGCTTGAATGTGAATTTATGCAGCAAACTACTCAGGGTTAAGCAAAACGCCCTTCCAGGTGATAAAGGTGAATGATAGATGCAACAAACTATTAGGGTTTTTCTTATATTGTGAAAAAAGTTTATCATGAAATGCGACCTAAACAGGTTCGCAGTTCGTCACGTTAGGTGTCCATTCAGATCGCCTCTATAAACGCAACTCGGAGGACACAAAAATAGCAGCACCAGTATTATAACCGTTATTACAGTGGCAATATTCAGAAGAGCTTGAAGGAAAGCTGTATAAGTTATTTTGAGTTGCGCAGAGGCAGGTTTCACTAACGCAAATAACAGAGAAATTATGACGGGCAGACCGTAAAAAATTTGTGATGCCATCCATGTTTTTTTGCAGAGTTCGAGCATTGAAATGGATTAGTGAACGCCAGGGCGATGAAAAATGAGCCTCAAGTTCTTCGGGTAAAAGTACGAAGCCACTGGGCACAACTTAAATATTGAAAATTAGCAGGCTTACGGAAGGTTAGGTAACAATAGATACACCAGAATCAGAAGCGATGCGAAATACCGGACTGTCGGGAGATTTCCGCAGCTTGATCTGTCAATTTTCTCTCCGGATGAAGCGCCAACCTTTTTCCTTCTTCAAGGGAAGCGTCCTGGACAACAAGCGCTTTTTGTCTGCCGACAGATGCTTATCGACAAATATCGTCTGTGTGTTCCCTCCTGAAAACCCAGTGCTTCAGGTTTTCAGTCGGGCCCTTCGTGACTTCTTCATGAATTCAGTCTTTTTTGTTCGAGTGCAATACCGCGCGATTATGTTCTTATGACCACACATCTTGGCACTCGATGCACTGTGGCCGAGACTGTATAGTTGATTTTATCGCCGACGGCAGTCAGGATTGCGGTACAATCCTCCTCCCTGGGTACAGGGCGCCTCCTTTATTTCCCAGTTATTTAACCTTGAGTAGTGCTGAAGAGGTAAGCGACTTTCCTTCGAAGGGCCTAGTTTCCTGCTTTTAGAGCGCGGTTTCCCGCAGACAGCTCAAGCCGTCGAGATCGGGTTGACTCGACTACATTGTTTAGAAGATCGAGGCTTTCGTCCGTGCGAACAAATTCAGTCTTCATCGCACCGAAGTTTAAGCCTGTGTCCTGAAGCTCAGTTTGTATACTAACGACAGGCCGCTCAACTAATTCATTCAACTGATGCTTCAATATAGTTTCTCGCTCCTCTATTCGCTTTCAGAGTTCAGCATTTGTCCGCATGGCGAGGATGGCTATAAAAAGTGAGCACAATGTGAGTACAGAAACACATGGCGCGTGTGCCAGCTTTGTCAAATGCTGAAAGAAATGGGCTCCTATACCTCGCAAGTGGGTGACAGCGGCCTATGTTTTTCCATGAATATCAGTGAAGTTATTGTTTGTTTGTTATACACCTACACAAAGCATGGACATCAAGGCGTCCATTTAAGAATATTGCGCCGCAAAAGAGCGGCGCGCGTTTCGGCGCCTTGAATTCACTGCGCTTCCTTCTGTGCCGCATTTTTATTTAATGTCGTTGAGGCTGAGTACAGGCAAAGAATTTTAAAGGGCTGGTAGGAATGGACGAAATTTTCATATCGTATGAAATACGAATATTTGAGGCAGACAGTCATCAACTCAAATGTCGAATATTTTCAATCTCTGAAAAAATTGAAATGGATAGTTTCGTAAACTCTGCTCAGCAACAACGCTTGTTTACACTATGTGATACATGTGCACCGCATGTAACACAGTGCATGTCAAGTGCGATGACACTCAAAGTAAAAAAAAAAAAAACAGTGCGTCAAACATGGATGTAGTGCAGCGTAGTGATCGTTGAATGTGGCTAAGGACAAATGCTACAGCACTGCGCTTTGGTTAAAGAAAACATTAAATTGATTTCTCTAAATCGTCACAGTGAATTCATAGGCTGTCTGAGAATAGACACGCCCACCGAACGGCTGGTAACTATTGCGCATAAGTGACCCCCTCCGTGGGTTCAAGAACCGAATTGCCAGCACAACTGCGGTCTTTTTAATGGCAATCATCAACACGAGTCTCTCTTGGCATCAGTCGTTCTCCCTGTAGACTGCAAGGACTGTTGTCGTGCATTATAGTATTCCAATAAAATTAACAGTGGAGAACTTCAATAACGATATTCTCGAATCGACTACGAATCCAGTAGCCAAGACTGTTTGATTTGTATTCGAAATCCTTAATCCTTGCACAACCCTATGCTAAATGTGCAAGAATGAAATTGCCAAATTTGTACAGTGATTGACTGACCGCGAGATTTTTTGAAGTACCCTGAATCTTAATAATTTTTTATAGTTTTTTAGACTAAGTGTTGCTAACTGATTCAGAAGGCGTACAGCGTTGGGACCGTAAAAAAAAGGAAAAACCAGTGTTGGTGTCAAACAAGCTTAGAAGAAACAAGGTGACTTACTCTTTGGCTTCGGCGTACGCTTGGCAGCATGCCTAGCACGACTTCTGTCAGCGTCTGCATGTAAAGTAGGGACGCAAATGTTGGAGACCGAGAAAAGAAAAATGTAATTTTGACCGCAGTAATAGATTATTCGAGTGAAATTACTAGTGCTTGTTCTCTCTCTCAGCGAATATAACAGTCGAATAACAACAGCCCGCGTCTTGCACCAAAATTCCTCGCAAAATCCGAACAAAGTTCTTTGTTCCTTGAGATGAAAAATGCTAAGCTCCTTAGTAGCACTTTAGACGTAAGCTAAAATCTACGCACCATCGTCATTGAAGTTTAAGAGGCCGTCATACTAACGTCATCAGTCTGCCATGAACAGCACCGGCGAATCTGATCAGTTGAGTGGATAATGACTGCGAAGTTGTTGCCTCCTATTTTTGCAATAGATGAAAAATAATAGACCATCATCTTTATTACTTTGCACTCTGAAAATTTGTTCGACAGAAGTGTTTGCGCAGAACTGCTGGTTGCTGTCGTCAAAATTTCTCACGAACAGTGAGGGGGCCTTTGTGCTTACAGAACCCTACAGGCCACCATGAATTAAATAGGGCTGTTTTGGCATGTTTTGTAGTAAATTGTTTGCATTGTCCAATTCACTGAAAAGCGTTCGATTTGTTTACTGAAAAGAACAATAAGGTGCGTTTTGTTGATCAGAGACCTGACGCGCAAACTCTTCCGCGGTATGGGAAAGGAAGTCGCAGTTATTTGAAATAAATAGGTTTATGCTTGAAATTAAAGCTGGAAGATCAATGAAAATTAAAAAGAAAAGGTAGAGCTTTCGTGTTAAGTGCCCTGTCAGTATGTAAGAACCTTAATAGATGTTTAAAGCCGCTTTTTTTCCCTTTTCGTCAGACGGCCCCGCCTCGATATACTAGGTCGCTGTTATTGGGACTGAACAATCTTATTGGTTACACACTAACAAGATTTCAAAGTATAACTACTCCAACACCGGAGTAAACTTACACAGGTGACGTGGGAGTTTAGCTGAATGAAGGGAAGCGGGTGAAGAGAGAGGGGAGCAAAACGTATATTACTAGTGACATCTCGGCAAAAATAAAAAAAACAATAAATTGACTCTTGTTTTTTAATCTTTTCTTACCACTCCGCATTCACAATTTTGGGCAAAGTATTCTGCGTTATATGTTTTCGCGAAAAACCGAGCCTTCTTCGATATCGCCTGTACCAGCAGCGCAATGATGGTACTTCAGGCGCATGAATTGGACACGGTGACATTACTTGCAGAAGATATGCGAATGGTTCTTAGTGCATAAAGAAAGCTTCCCAAATTAAGTTGAGGTAGTTATCTCAACAACATTAGTTGTATGAAATAAAATAATGAACGGACTAAGCCATTTCTACAATTTCAAGCATTTGCCATTTGAACACCCGTGAATCCTGCTGGCGATCGGTGTGATAAGGACAGCATTGCGGCGGCGATGGCAAATCCCACGAGGCATTTCCGTAAACGAGGTTTTGTAAAGGCCTGTGTTCTCGTACACCAGCCTTCGCATCCCTAAATCTTCGTCTCATGCAATAAAGTTGCTTATGGTGTCGGCATAGTGGAAACGAACACGATTACTAAAGTACTTTTTGTTGGGCTTGCTGGTGCATATTACTGGAGTACTAAAGATCCAAACAGACGAAACAAGGAGAGACACGGACGAGCGCTCATCCGTGTCTCTCTTTGTGTCGTCTGTTTTCGCTTTAGTACTTCGTACCCAGTGTAGGGTAGCCAACCAGACTATTGACTGGTTAACATCCCTGCCTTTCCTGAATTCTCCTCTCTCTCTCTCTCTCTCTCTCTCTGTATTATCAAGTTTGGCACTTTAGTTATGGAACCTTCGAAAATAAGATGCATATTCCTACCATGTGTATTTTTTTTGTCGAACACCACACACAGAACGTTCTCGTGTCTGTGCGAAAGTAAGTGCATGATTCAAGAAATGAAATGAAAAGTTCGACGAAAACTCGTCTGGTAGGGATCGCTGATAGTCAAGGGTTAAAACAGACACCAAACAAAAACATTAAAAGAAAAGAAACCAAGACGTTTCGGCTGCCATTCGGGCCTTGTTCACAATTGTGTGGAAGGTTTGTCAATCATGTCACAAATAGATGTCGCTACACGCAGCACCGTTGGCAGTTATGTCTGACGACAATACGGTGACACTATATTAGGTTTCCATCATGCATGAGCTTCCCGTTTGCAGAATAATTACGCAAATACTGAAGGTAAACTTTCGATGCTTACACGGAGCCAAGAGAATGAACGAATGGAGGATGAACAACACCAGGAGGATCAGGATGCACGCGTAGAACGGCAGCAGCGCGTGTGCTCCTTCTCTCCTGTAAGAAATGAGAAAGAAAGAACAAGCGACTGAGGGAAGACCGATTCGTGTCGAATAAATATTATCGCGTTGCCACATCATTTTCTTTTTTCCGTGACACCCACGTTACAGTAGTAGTGCTTTCGCCTTCGAAAATATCGATGAGTTGTAAGCGACAATGTTCTGCCCCCTCATGAAAACTTTCGTTGCAATGTCCAAATGTTTGCGTTGATTTTCTGCGTACCCCATAAATACTCTTGGGAATAGCGATCGGGAAGCGACAACCACATTTAAACTCAATTACAAGAAAAGAAGTACAAGCCTGCGTCAGATGTGTCACATTGGTTAACACGGGCACTTGAGAATTAGTGCGCCCATTTCGTTTACGCAAAGTTTCAGGAATGAAATCAGCAAAATTTACGCAATTTGACTTCCTGCCTCACGAAAACTTGGCTTCATCCGGATTCCAACATGTGCGTTCGATTTGCGTATTTTTTTTTTTGCCCTTCCGTTGTACGCCACCCCGATTTTCGACAAGATGTGACATCTTAAGGTAAACAAAGAATGCGGACTAATCGCTAACGCTGGCACCGCCCTCCTCATTTGGTTACCTGCATTAAATGCACTAGCTCGGACCTGTCAAAAGCCTATCCACTTCTGCGTGGTCATCGGGTCTTGCCGGTCAATCTGACAACAAAAACCTGCCATCTGCTTTCAAAGCGTACAAGAGTGACATCCTATAAACGAGGAGAAGCATTGTATTGCCCTGTTCAGACAACGCTTCCCATCACCGCCCGATGCTTGCGTCACCATCTACGTAAATATGACGCCAGAAGATTGGAATAAAATCACAATGCCATAGGTTTGCGTTCTATGGCCACAAAACATACCACAAGCGCGAACGTTGACCGCGAGCTACATTCGCATGAATCCATCTTTAAAAAGACATCAGTAGTTTATTTTTGTGGGTTTGTCTTGACTTTCTATTGCCTTCGCTGGAATGTGTTTTCAGGTGGAATTGAACATCATGCAATATTCATGCAATGGAGTTTGTCTTTCACGAGTCGATCTCCGCCATTTGGCATTTCCCAGCGCTTATGGCTTATTTCCTGCTCCCAGCATATTGATTCGGTAGAGTTATCGCCCTCATCCTGTAATCTTATAGCTAGTTTTGTAGGTTCGTTGACAAAGCGATTGCACGGGAAAGTAGGTGTTGCCGGGTTTTGTCGCTGCGTTAGGATTAATGTTTCTTCAGACCGAAAACTTAAGGCCGCCCCACATTCAGCGTTTCTACCGGCGTTTTTTGGCGTTGCGTCTCCCGGCGTGGTCGCATGAACGGCGCCAGAGAGGGCGTCCAGCCACACGAGCGGCACGCGGACCAGCGCCAGCGCAGCGTCGCACAATGTGACCAGATTTATTTTACCAGATACCTCCTAAGCTAATTGTGTAATATCAATGAAAAGAGCTGTCATAAGTATTCTTCAATGCAATACTTATGCCTTTTGCATAGTTTTACGCTAAATAAAATATTCAGGGCTGTGTAGAAAAATTACACAAGGCTAAGCTTCAGAAAACTGGCAGCAATATCGGCGTGAACATCACGAGCGGTCGGCGCGTTGGCGTGCGAAGCTGAGCATCGAGGGTTCTTTATTCTATGATAGAGGGGGAAGTAGGTGCTTTTTATTGCTAGACGCCATACGCCACATCATGGAAAGAAGGCAGCAGCTTTTGCTGCTAAAAAAGAAGCTCCTGCTTCTCATTTGGTACACCCGGCAGGACGATGGCGGCGACTTCAATCCACAAAACGTTTTTTTTAACACGATTCTTGTGTTTGGTCTGCCACAATATCGGCCTTGCTTCTATAGTGGCTATAAGAAGCTCGTTATCGATGTTCGCCGGTAGCATGATTGAAGCAACCAAACAAACAGCAATGGAGGCGCGAACTGCGAATCTGCGGAAGTTTCTTGCAAGAGTTGCCAGCAGCGCGGCCACGCCCTGCCACGCGCTGATTGGTCGGCGCTGTCGAGCCGCTTCCGACGGCGGCGGCGAGATCTGGTGTCCCTTGAGCACGACGTTTTGGCTTGGCGCCAGCCTCAGCGTCGACGCCGAGCGACGCCGGGTGACAAAACGCCAGAAAACGCCGGGAAAACGCTGAATGTGGGGCGGCCTTTACTTTCTGGGCTTCTCATTTGGTTTGCCCCTGTGGCTTCGTTCCAGCGCTCATCTAGAGCTTCTTCCTCCACAGTGCAATTTCCGCTTGGCTAACTGGGCTAAGAGTGTCAACACGTGTAAATTACGACAGACGCTTCGGACAGCTCTGATAACGTCCTCTAAAATATCACGTGAGAAGCGTCCGTCTCGTGAATGGAGGAGGAGAAATAAACGGCCGTGTCACAACTGTGGTTTAACTAGTTATTGCTAGAAAAAAATTAAGAGGCAATTTAGCGGCAATTGCGAGAAAAAAAATGCATTAGCATTACGTGGCACCTCTTTGACGTCCTGGATCCATTACTTACACGGCGTTCATGACCACATTGCGAAGTCATGTTCAGGAGCTCATTCGACACACGTCCTGCTTGGGAATGTTATAAATATATCTATAACATTCCCAAGGTTAGTTATAGTACCAAAACACAAATACGCATGAAAGTGGATGGGAAAACGACACTTTTCATATAACTATAATATTTGAGAAGTTAATTAATTGATTAACGCTAAATATCTAATAAGGCGGAATGAAAAAAATAATTTGAGTATTTCCAAGCTACGGCGAACAACATTACCTTGGTTCTTTCTAACTACGTGGTATTGACACACTGTTAAACTGGCTAAAGCTAGCTGGGACACCATGTACAACAGAACATGAGCGACTGGAAACAAGGCTTCCGCACTATTGCACATGTCCAAATAAGGAGTTCCTGCAGTAATGTTTTTAGGATTATCGGGCGTCCCCTCACAGTAAAATCTTTGGTATCCGTAACAAGGTAAATTCCTAATAAAGATTTATTACTTGCGGTGTCCAGTTAAATCTCCCTTCCGTTGTTTCGAGCCTACCGCGAAGCACCTGTTATGCTCTGGTAGGCGAGTTAGCTGTGTATCTTGGAAATGCGTAAACATTACAAAACACTCTCAGTGTTCGCTCCCGTGGTCTTATCTTCGAAGTAGACCAGGTCTACCTGCAGACGTGCAGAATTTCAACGTTGCGTGTTGACCAGCTGTCGTTACGGCGATCGCTACTCCTTCATCGCCAAGAAGGAATGCGATTGTCCATCCACGGCCATGATTTTTAGAGAATGCTCCCAAAATGGCTACATCACGTGTGACTGTGACGAGGGCGCGAGGACTGACGTTTTCAGTCCCGTTCAGTCAGTCCCATTTTAAATCTGCGTAATTCAGTACCCATTGGACGGTGCTTGTGTTCTGTCTAGTATTTTCACCTTTCTGTATTTTTATTATTCCACTCCTATCTTGGTCCTGACCGGAGCGATGCTATCCCTAATGAAATATAAGAATGGAGATGCCACTCTACAAAGAGTCCTTCCTTGGTAGCTCTGTATATCTACACATGTGAGATAACGGGAAATGTCTTGGGCATCAGGAACTGCCTATAAGCACTTTCATTAAAATTAAAAATAAAGAAATCTTCCTCGATGCAATACTCGAGCACGCCGTTGGAGCGAGTGCTTCGTTACTACTTTACGCTACGTATCAAAGTAGGACGCTGGATCACCAACTACTTGCAATTTGTTTTGCACGACATCAATTTTCACAATGCGTGTGATCTGCCCAATGTTTTTTTTTCTTGTGTACTAGATTTTAATGAGGGGAGAGGTTAAACTCACTGCTGGGAGTGCTCTTTTAGACCTGCAGCCTTGGACTTGTCTACCAGGGGCAAGGAGTGTGACTTTTGCGTAGCGCGAGACACTTTGGTGATCTGCGACGCGCTGGACGTAGCCAGGGGATCGGACATGATACTGGAAGAGATGCTGGACGCCTTGCCGGACGCGTGGCTGGACGTAGTGCCGGACAACTCGCTCGTTAGACTCTGAGTGTCCAAAGTCCGGTGACTGGATCGGTCCTGGAAACGGATGGCCGACTGCGAGCGAAGAAAGAGCAACGGGGTTGTTTCAGAACATTTCTTGCTTCGTAGTAAATGAACATTACAAATAAATACCATACCAGGTAGAGCTTAAATAATTCATTACGCTTCTTCCATTCCAGAACGGCCGCTACTACAATTACAGAGGTTGTGGCAAGCCCAAAAGGACAGAAGAATGAGAGACAAACTAAAGAGAAATCCACAGGGACGTGTTGACTTCAAGTGATCAACACAGGTCGAAGAAGTGTCTCAGCTTCGCTGATGTTTTAAGGAAGTGATAGCTAGAAAGGTTGTTTACATTCGTTTGAATTTTAACCTACCTTTTAAAGTTGGTCAGAGCTTCTTCTAAAGATTTCTTTAGCATTGGGCTAAGGCCCACTCCTGGATAATATGGAAGCAAACAGCAAAATTCCTTTCAGCAAGGAAGGCTCTTGATGTGTAAATTCCCATGTGGTATGCTCGCGTGAAACAAGTAGCTTCAACGTCGAACAATCAGCCTGATTGAACACTCTCATGCGGGACGCCTGTATTTATCAACTGGTACATGTTGGGGGGGGGGGGTAGGAACGTATTCTCATGTTCCCTTTGATCTCGTTCGAGGGGTTCATCTCTGGTGAATCCCCAGTCAAACTCAAATATATCAGGACGCCTGAGGTGACGTACCAGACGTATGACCTCGAAGTAAGCGAAGTCGCAAATATAACGATGGTTTGTAAAGCGTGCGCCTCATAATGCGGGAAAAATAACGCAGCGACTTGCTTGAAGTTGACTCTGCTCACCACGGTGGAAGTGCGTGGCTCCGCGGTAGTCGGAATGATGCGCATGCGTGGGGCTGGACCAGCCGCCCGTCGGGTGTCTTCCCCTGTGTTCAGGAATGGAGCCAACATCGCCGGAGGTGGTGGCGTGGCCTCGATTATCGCCGGGTGGCGTGGCGTCTTTTCGTATCGAGAAACCTTCGACACATCGAACAATCTGAACATTGTTCTCTTCAAGGTTGAAAATCTCTAAGCGGCTCTTCCCTCCTTAAGACAGCGGGTGATCATGATGATGATGAAGCCTCAGTTAATGGCACAAACCCACTAAGGGGGATAGGCTACGAATCGGGTGGTAATGTGATTGAAAAAATAAGTTAGTTAATAAAGAAATAACACAAAGAGCTAATTAAATGTATAACCGAAGATGAAACAAAAACTGTGAATGCATGGATAAAGTACTGATCAATACTATAGTGAGCCTTGCGTTGATAGGAATACTAAAAAAGAAAAAAGAAATGTTACTGAAATACATAAAGTAAAGGATATACTTAAACATGTGCAAGGGAAATTTTTGAATTATAATACTAGTAAGATTTAAACTGTGAATTTGTGCTTTTACTTGTTGAATTTTGTAAATTGGGAAGTCCCAGCCAAGAGAACGTGCTGACTGCGCTTCTTCGTCCTTCTCTTTCCTCGAGTGTCGTAATGGTAAAGCTCGCTTGGGTGGCTTTTCTCTGCTCGCGGATGGAAGAGTGCGTCCCCGTATAGTTCACGACAGAATGTGCTTATCATAGTCTTATCAATAACGGGACACACCGTACTACGTCAGGAGCCGATTGCGATGATGATGATGACCTTAAAGTTTTTGGCATGCATCCTCCTATGCCGATTACCTGCGTGTATGTGTGTAGAGCCTGACGAGGAAGACAAAGGCTTGCTTATTTTGCAGTGTCTTGGCATTAAATAGAAAACCGTGACAACGGTGAGGCACTAAAATCTCTACTTTCTTTTTGCGCATAAGGAGCAATACCAAACTACGATTCTTAGAGAGTCCACCTTGCTTTGGTGTGGTGCATATAGGTATGGCTCAACCCACTGCGAAGATCAGCCATAAATTGGGTTGCAGTAGGTAGAAAAGGAAGAAAACTTAAATGCGTTGCAACATTCTGTGCATATGCTCTAAATCTTCCGATAAAAGACAGTAAAGAAGAAGTTCAAGCAGTCGGAATCTGCCCATAACAACAATATTACGACATGTCATCTAGAGATATTTTATGTTGACGTCATGTTGGCATCATTATCTTGTTTTCGCGATTGCGCCTGGTTGTGTGGCAATGTACGGCCTAGAACATTGATGGCGTCCATAGCAATAACAATTGCTTATAGTTGCAGGAACTGTTGTTGCGATAGAAACTGCGAGACAATGAAAAAAGGGAGATGAATATCAATCGGAGGGCTATTTCTGGCTGCAATATTAGTTTTCTGCAAACGGTAGCCCACTCTGCTGCTTTAATTCAAGATGGGACAATCGCAAGAAAACGGCTAACAGTAACGAAATGTAAACGACGCTCACGATGCGCGATGCCACCGGCCACGTAGGTGGCATTTTTCGGAACATGCGGGGATAATTACTACCATTCATTCTCAATTTCCTTGGAATTTACAATTTGCTCATAGTTTCTGACATTATCTACCAAGTTTCCCACTGTCAGCGAGAAATCCAGCGCTTCCTACGCAAGGACAGGGGCTCAATGGTCCACTTCTCTATTTACCTCAAACCCGTCGCGGTGGCTTAGCACCTATAACTTTGAGCCAATAAGCACGAGTTTGCCGGATGGAATCCCAGACGCGGCAGCCGCAATTCGGTGGTGGGCGAAATGCAAAAACGCCTGCGTACCTTGCATACGGTGCACATCAGACAACCCCAGATGGTCTGAATTAATCAGCAGTCAATTACTACGGTGCGCCTCATAATCAGATCGTGGTGATGGCACATAACACCCGAGAACTTGATTATTTACGTCGAAGTAAATCTTCCTTACACCGCGATACGGCGTTCTAGCAGTAGTAAGACGTAGAGAATCCCGTCGCTTGATCTCGAGGCTGTACTGGTGAAACGAGACAAAATACAGCGAAGTTTGAAGTGTGTGACAGTTTTGGCATTCAGCGCGGCATTTATCTCCAGCTTCGGGGGCGCAGCAGTCGAGTTGTCGCTCTCGAGCAAGCGACAAGTGAAAACTTGAATTCGAGAGCACATGGCATTGGCCTGAAGAAAATGACCTTTTAACGGAAGATTTCTTACTTTGCAACTATGCATACGGGCCCACAGCGTTCCAACATAGTAACATTCAACCTATTATGCAGGTTTGGTTTGGTTTGGTGCATACGCATATGGCTCAACCCACTACGGGGGATAGGCCACGAATTGGGCTACAGTAGGTCAAAAGACAAAGGGATGCCAGTCTGCGCCCACTGTCTTCGACTATGGCCGGCCTCCCGCCGATAGAGCGTTAGCACGAGGGCAAGATTAAAACGTAGGACCCGCCGCTAGGTGCATCATCAGTTAGCAATGTCACTCGTGTGTTTATTAGCGTCATATCTGTACCTTAGTGCCCATATGCCCTCAGAAGCACACACACATGACGTTTCACGTAATTCACTGCGGCTGCGACCCCAATACAAACGTAACGCAAACGACGCAGAGGTTTGCTCGAAATGAGGCAAACTAAACACATTTTACCCGAAATTGTGACGATGCAGTGCAATAATTTGCATATGTGTTCGGCGATCACGCAAAACGAACACAGTACCCCAGAAGTTCGGATGTGGAGATGACATCCGTATCAACGCGTCGAGAATGTGCATTAATGTTATTAGATGCAACCCACGTGTCCGCGGTCGTTTTGCTCTGTACGTGCCTCACTTTCGTCACTCGTAAGACCTTTAGTAGCAGCTACCGAGTGCGACACGTCGCAAAACACTAGCAGTTGTAGCCCACAAACTGCTAACGCAGAGTTCAAAACAGCTTCTCTATAGTTTCGAGGGCCTACTCGTCTTTCCCTATGTGCATGCGATCGAGACATTGAGCATGTTTCCCCCATGTTGCCGATGGACTACGAGGGTCCTTTTGTTTTCATTTAGTGAAAATATGGAAGAAGTTATGCGTGATGTCTAAAGTTCCGCGCTTAAATAACGGCATTTGAGGTAGCTACGCAAGCTATAGCGCCTTGGAGGTTTAGAAGCATGTTTTACAGATTGTGCAGGACTTATCCCTCTGTCCTGATAGAGAAAGAGAGAGAGAGAGAGAGAAAAATAACCTTATTTAGTGTCCAGCCATTAGGGGAATTCTTTTGAGACCGAGATCAAGTTTAACGGTAATTGTGGCAGCAATATTCTGAATTGCATGCGAAGTAAATTGTGTGTGAATAGAATATGGCGTACGCGCACTTCTTCTTTAAAACAGTGCTCGAGAACGCTATATGCAGGCATTGGTTTAAGCGGTTGAGTGGCCCAACGATTGCGCCACACATGAGCACTGTGTTGAAGCGTGCGGCTCTGTTAGTTTACGGAAGTTCCGAATGAATCGGTTCGCAAGAAGCAGGTTCTCTCATGTGGCCCTGCAAGCTGGCGAAAGGGAGCCCGTATTTATTTTTTCGCAGCATAATTATGCAAATAGATCATCAAGGGGTTAGGCCTGCGCCTTTTTGACCAATTTCATACTTTGAGCAGATTTCACGTTGCATAGCTGCGGTAGAAGAAATTTAAGCTTCTTCCCTGATATCGGTGGGCTGTCTTGCATGAAAACTGCAAGACAGTCCACCGCATATGTATATGCGGTGCATATGTCTTGCATGAAAAAAAAAATGTGCAATGCATATGTGCAATGAATATGTCTTGCATGAAAAAAATGAATTATGTAAAGCGGGTTCAGGTAGATGTATAAGGACTAGGGCTGCAATTGTGCTGGCTTTGCCCGTAGGTGTCAAGCCTGTTAAATAAACGCACTTGAACAAATATCTTTCACGCCTTCCTATAAAGAATAATTTGCCGTAAAGTTATACTTAGTGCTTCTTTGTACTTTCAACGAAAGCCACGCGTAATACTTGGAGCATAAAACATGTTACACAAATAACGACTTCGAAGGCTCAAACGTTTGAGAACGTGTGGGCGATTTCTCGAAACACCGCACGGCTTGAGCCACTTCCGCCTACAAAAGGAAAACATCAGATTCGACAAATATAATGTTTAATCCAAGACCTACGACAAAAACTGATCCAAGACCTGCGACAGAAACAGGTCCTTGAAAAATTTCCGGAAAACTACTCGCGAATATTTTCTAAATAGCGCGATGCAAATTCTTTTTTTTTCTTTCGCAGGGTCCTTTCTGTAAGTTCCCCCCTCGAATCATCCCGGGCCGAAGGTTTATTCCAGGGGTGCTTGAGGCCCTTCCCCTTCCTCTTCCTCGCCCTGGGCGTTGACGTTCAAGGCCGGTGTTTCACGCGAGTCCGAATCGTCCCGCCGACCTCTGCCCGGTTCTGACCCGGGTGCTGCCCGCTGGTCACTGGCGCGGTCTCGGTGGTCGTGCTCGCAGAAGTAGCGTCCAAGCGGACGACAGACACGAACGTAAGCCGAGCAACAGGGGGCCGGGTCGTTGTTGCGAAGTCCCTGGGAAAACGAAGTGGCAGCGGCTTACGATGGCGCAGAAATTTCCCCTGCTCACTTACGAAAACGACTAATGGCTGTGACCTTGCCCTAGTGGGCGGAAGATAAACAAATCACTGTATAGCATTGCGCGGATGTGTGGAGCGCAGAAATGTTTAAGCTGGCTATCGCAGCGAAACTTTTTTTTTTTTTTGCTGTAACTAGAAGTGATCGCAAACTAAGTAGAACGTTGCGTCAACCTTTACGAAAAATGCCGAGTCGCGAAAGAAGTTTGCATGTCGGTCTCCGAACGGCCGGTTTGAAGCTTTCCAGAGGTGAGAGGGTGCCAGAAAGGCGCTTGCTTCGTGCAAGCTCGTACAGACAAGTTCCTGAAGCAGGCTAAATCTGCAACAGCAATGAGACTGAAAGACTCGCGGTGTTATGTATACAAAAAATGCGTTACTTCTCAATTTCGGGAGTTTCCACTCTGCTGCTGCCGCTGCTGTTACTGCTTGAGTACTGCTTCTAAAGCTAAACCATCGTTAATAAAATGAGTTCGTCTTCTACAAAAGGCGTGTGTTCCAGGCTACCTCATCAAATATCCAGCGATCTCCAAGCAGTCTTTCCCCCCTCTCCTCATCTTTTGAGTGAATGATTGTTACGAATTTTAACGTCTGAAGGTTAGCAGTTATGCGTAAACGCGTACGAGCCCAGACGCTCACCTACGTGAAGAACCTAACGTAACCGCTCACTGAAAACAGCATGCAATGAGGAACCTGATATGGCTATGCGTCGCCTGAGGTATAAGCGCAGGGGTAAATTAAGTGACTTGTAGGTAATCTATTTCGGCGATCACTTGCTCTGGCCTGATTCAAGACAGCATAGAATCGGGAGCAAAAAGGTTTAACAAAGAAACATTGAATATTCCCCATCGAAACTTTGTACGGCTAGCATATGCATACCTTCGTGAGCGTATATGGGAAATTTGAGTTATAAGATGAATAAGGGTGCGTCAAGATAGTTCCAAACCTTTTCCTCATTGCGGCTCGCCTCGGAGCTTTCGCGGGAGTCCGGAATGCCTGGCGGTAAATAACTACAGCCATAGAGTACTCTACGTAAACCTGCTGGTGCTATCTATTAGTCGCGGCACATTTAGCAACCGAATCGCCAGGCTTTGCAATGACTGCCGCACTTAGTCCCGAATTGACTCGCGCAAGACCCGTACTCATTTTTCGTTCTTTCTTTTGAGAATGTTTGCAGGATGCGTGCCTTAAACAATTCAGCCTACATGTGCGCCCCCTATGCAGCGCAAAACCGCTGTCGAACTTATTATGTATCCTTTCGTGCCACATTAGGAAAGCATTGTATTGTATGCTCATGACGGAGATATGAAGAGAGAGCAATATGCGTTGCTTGTATGGGATTGCTCTGGGGCGCGTCGCTTGCAGTACACTGCAAAATAAACAGTCAATTGCTTGATTCATTGCTTAGTTTTGTAGAGTAACACAGGGCTTTCAGAGATGCCACAATGAAAGGCTCTGGACCAATTTTCATAGTCATTTTGACCATGTTGATGTTCTTCAAAAGCACATAACCCTGAATCTGTGTGCAAGATCCTTCTTGAGTTTTGCCCAAACGAATGGCAGTCGACGGGGTCGACGGAGCCGATGCAGCCTGGAATAAAACATGCGACCTCGCACTCTGCAGCGTAAAGCCATGGTCATGGAGATCACTGCGCATGTCAGCAAAGCGAGCGCTAGCAGCACATTTTTGTTTCTGTATAACCATCTCCTTATCCCGTAGTTACCTCCGTTTCCGAGAGTCTTGGTACTGCAAATGAAATAATTTTGCTTCGATTTAGTACAAGCTCAAAAAATATATTCTTAGCCCAAAACCGAGAACTCGGTTTTGGGCTAAGAAGCTACTTGGGAGAGAGCTTCCGAGAAGCTACTCCATCACAAGTAAGCGGACAGTAATTCGGAGTATTTCGTGTGGACTGCTTGGCAGATGAAAACTAGAAAGCAACATTTCTGTCGCTGCAATACCTTCCACGGTCAGTGACACTCGTGGAATACTGGTTTGGGCCAATAAGTTGGCAGAGTGCCTTTTGAAGATCCTCGAACTCTAACTGAAGTACTCTCGTATGCTGAAGGGTATTATAGCTTTAGTTGGCTTCTGAAAGGGGACTCGACTCGAGAACTGTCACTATGTTAGTGAATATTCCTATGCAGCTGTGAGGATGCTGACAGACTAGCACTTTCTTCTTTTTCCTCCATTTCTGCGTTCCCTTTCCTCCAGTGCCGCACACCGACTCGGGCGAGACCTTGGGTTAACTTCCTTGCGTTTTTCTCTTCCCTATAACGTTTCACAGAAGGCTGTGGGCTGCCAAGTTTCTGCTGTCGGTCTCAGAGACCCGGTCTAGGGTTGATGTCAATTAGCGTTTTCCTCTTGTGAAGCTCAGAGAAAGGAGGAGTATCCACAGGTAAATATGGTGCTCAGCCAAGCACGTCATTAATGGGAAGTAAGAACACTCAAATGAAATATATTTATTTGCTATTGGCTAAGTGGCACCAAGATAAGGGCATGTTTATTAGTATGTGATGTAGTATTTGAGTCAGGAAAATGTCACTGCTTCGAAGAGTGAGTATTACGAAGTATTACGAAGAAAATAACTCGAGTCAAACTCTGGTTTCTTCATTTATATACACATTATTCGCAAATATTTACCCTTTATACAACCGCTCAATCGTTATGAAATAAATTAATGTCATTAAAAACACAAACTCAAGTTATAGCAACTCTTCTAAGGAGAATGTTAATTTAGCCACTGAAATGCTTTACACAAATTTTCTGATATCAGCAAATCTCACATACATTGTAGCGCAATGTTGGCAGCGCTGTGATTCAGCATTCTAGTAACTTATCAATAGCTCATCAGCGGTTGTCTGTGGTATTTGTTTCTTAGTGCCCTTGTTTTATTCGCGCTGTTCAACCTCAGTTCTAAGCCTATCACAGTGGTGTAAAGCCTATCTGCCAGATCTTGTACTGAGGAGAACTATGTTTGGTTCATACATTACATGAACATGTTACTCCCGAGCCGAGCGTCGCAATACTGATATTATTGCTTAATTTCCGAGTGCACATTCAAGGAATTGTCGTCCAGTTTCAATGTACACATTACATAGAGCTAAGAGACTCTTGCTATCACTTTAAAGCTGAATTATGCTGTTATACTGATGGTCTCCTGGCTATCAGCAAAAATGACTTATTTTAACGCAACAAAACTAACAGAAGTTGCCGCGGTAGATGCTAAATGGTGTCTCCGTATCCACGTAAACAGGAAGGAGATCTCTATGTAGAGTTCTGTATGTCTCCAGACATTCGAATAATTAAGTACTCACGTCGTAGCGGTTGGGCTCTTGCGCGTACGCGTCCTCTTTGTCACCGACGTTGTGACAGGAACGCAGACGCCTTTCACGACTCGTATGCCGGGACCCTTGCACTTGCAGACGCCTTCCACGCAGTGGGACTCTCCCAGACAAGGCGCTGAGTCGTTGCATGGGGCGCCTACGTGACCTGCGACGGGCGTTGGACGGGTAGGAGGGACTGCAAAGAACAGCGCAGGAGTCGTCAATCGCTCGCAATGATGTAGTCGATAATCATCGTGATGATTAGGGCATCTACAATTAGAGAGTTTGCTTGTGCACGAGATAGTGGCGAGGCATCAAGTTGGTCTGGTTGGCGGGAATCCATTCGTAATTATCGCGACTGATAACCGGGAAAATCCATCACTTATGTGCTAGCAACCTGTGCGCTAAATCTGATCTATACGATACTTATCAACTTCTTTAATTTTACGTAACAAATGAGTGCTGTCGTAATCTTTTTTTTAATCTTTGTTTCTGTCACTTGATGACTATGTTTGATCTCGAAAGCCAGAAAAGCGCGAGCCTCAGAGCACCCTATCTGATTCACCGCACGATTGCCACCTACAAACCAGTATCGGCTTCTTTCTCCGAGGTTGTCTGTGTGCCGTGACGTCACGGCACGGAAAGTGTTTACGCGGCCGCGAGACATCGCGACGTTCTGGCACTCTCTCTGGTTCGCTCGGTTGTAGGCTAGGCCGGCTTACATCAGGGCGCAAGGGGTGAAACGTTTCTTTGCGACCGCACGAAACACGCAGCTAGTGCAGCGTTTCCCGCCAAGTGTGCAACCGGAGCAACCACAGAAGGTACCGCAATGCACGCTCGGCAGCGTATGTGGCAGTGTACCGTCATGCCTTTCGGCGATGGCTCCTCGGAACGGCGGATTAGGTAGGTTGAGTGCGCTAAATATTTTCGCTGTGATTCTGCATGGTCACGCAAGTCTACCGAGTTTGAAGTGGCTCCTTGTCACGAGCCCCGTTTTCTCTCTTCCGTGATAATAATGACTAGCATTCCTAGCCACGTCATGGGTCCCCATTACCTGCGTGGTATAGGGTAATCGGCTGCCTCACGACTGCTTCAGTCTGCCGGATGAGACCGTTTGCCAAAATGTGTTTTGGTAACGTGATAGTAGGGCTTGCCTAAAATTCTCTATATGCGCCATCTTGCTCTTCGCGCATTACCTAGATACTAGAGAAATTTACTGTTGACGTACGTAGCGGCAACAGTGGTAGCCAGTGGCACCTTGATGCTGTTTCTTTACTGATTTAATGCACCCTTCGTACATGGGCTCCATGGAGAGATTGCAAAAATTAACAAAAGGAAACAATGAACAACACAGCTGAACCTAGAAATTACAGAAGCGCGAATACAATTGTCACACAGCCAAGCGATTCTAGCCCTCAATGGTGCGTGGAAGAAATGACCATTTAAAATTATGTTAGTCCGGGCGAAGTATGGGATTAAAGCATTTTGATCATTGTGGTGAGTTGGTGTCGTCATTAGTAGGCTGTGTTTCACTGAGTGTAGAGGTCCCAGGCAATACAGGCGTACTCGGTCTTCGCGAAAATTAAGCAATGATAAACGTGGAGCTTAAACATATCGTGGAGGTTTTGGAAGTGTGTATTTTAGGGAACGCAGTTCAGGAGCCGCGAAGGAACATGTATTGTTAACGCGAAGATTCCACGAAAGGCTGCTAGATAGCGTGACATCTATATATTCGTGGTTAGCAACTTCTTTAAGTGGGGAAGAGCAGAGCATGTAAGCTTAAGGCATATGTTGTTTTCTTGGTTGATAAGGGAAGAAAGAAAAGTTTTTTTTCTACATTTAGGGTCATTCCCCATAATAAGCACTAAGACTGAACGTTATTCAGCCTGTGATTCAGGTCATTTTGGTCGTTAGCACGATTTAATTCATTAGACAAAGCTCGATCGTCTGCAAATAGTCGTATTTGACCAGTTGGCTTGCCAAATCAGCAATGTCTTCAACATACAACAGGAACCATCAGGGGCCCACTACAATGTAAAACCTTATCCGTCCCGCTTAGCTGCAGTATATGTTAAAGGTGCGTAAGGTGCGGGTTTCATTCCCACCGGCGGCAAAAATCTTCGCGTCCAGTTTCATTTCTCTTTTTTTTCCTCTAATGTGCACGTCAGGAATAAACATAACAATCGCCTTCTTAAATGACTGGCTTCTTTTTCTATTTTTTTCGTAATGACTATATAGAAATCTTAAATTTGCTTGCACATGGGCTGAACTTTTCACCATCATCACCTCTCATCTCTAGTCTTTTCGCGAGAAGCATCATGCATTTACTTCGTCCTCATGAAGACGCTGCATCGACGTCTGACGCTGTGATTATGCCTGATTTAACGTTTGCATTTCGGCAGAGCTCGCTAATTGTGCAGTGAATAAGCATCATTCAAATATCAACTTCAGTAAAGCTTCGCTGCGCATAGATTCCGACGTGTGTGTAGGACCTGCAAGTTCTTAGACTAAGTGTTTAATGACTCACAAGACCAATGGCATTAAGACAATCAGAAAAGCAAATGCCGAAGTACCTATTGAAACAAGGTTTGAGAAGAGCGAGTTGACTTACGGTCCGGCTTCGGCGTGGGCTCGGAGGCCTCTGTAGCTCCGCCTGTTTCAGCGTCTGCAAGAAAAGTTGGGACGCAAGTGTTGGAGACAGAGTAAAGGTGATGCCTAATTTTAACCGGGCCAATAGATGGCTGTCGATAATCTGTCCGAGCGTTTCTCCTGTCGAGCGAACAATGCAGTCGAATGCTAAACTCGCTTCCGTAAAGTGAAGTGCTTTGAAATAGCAATGGCAGGTGCGTTATCCACACGAACGAACAGAGCGAAGTTTCTCCACGGCACCGGGAATCCCGCAGGTGACAAGTGCATGAATCCTCCGTAGCGTCGGACATCTTTGAGGTTCCGCAAATTCTATCGGCTGTCGCCGCACAAGATTTAAAGCCATTCACACAGAGGGCGCCAACCTGTCCCAAAAGATGCCGGCATAGCCGACCAATAGAAGGAATCCCGATTGAATCGTTATAGCTGCAACTGTGATATATCGTCGTGCTTATTACCGTTTTCCGAAAGAAGTGTTTCAGCAATAGTGTTGGGACTGTCGCCAAAATTTCTCACGAGCGGTGGCGTGGTCTTTGTCGTCAAAGAACCTGGTCACCGCGAAATAAAGAAAGCTGTTGCTCCAGCGTGCTTTTGTAGACGGTGTTCTGCTCTGGTAAGTTTTCACAGGAGCGCTTGCTTTGTTGGCTCAAGAGGAACGCACAAAAAGCTGCCTGGAAAGTAATGACAGGTGTTGCGTGTAAACTTTTCCCGTGCAATGTTAGTACTGCAGCAATTATTTCATGCAAAGGTGTTTAGGTTCCAAAGTATGCGTATGAATAATAAACACAAAACCACTAAAAAAGCAAAACCATTATGTTTAGTGCAATGTCGTTGTGTAAAAGTGATAATGAATTTCATCAAGCTGTTTTATGCTTCCAAGCAGAGATTATTTTTTTTAATCTAGAGTGTTAGCATTGAAACTGAACAATCTGAATTTCTCTCCAAGGAGGACCGTAGCATAAGCTTGCCATAGCATGCGGGTATACTTACACAAGCGGCGTGGTTCTGGAACTGGTTGATGAAAAGGGTTAAAATAAGAGGGGAGCAAGACATGCGTAATTAGTGGCGTCACGGTAAAATTTGAAAAGCAACACATTGCATGCTTATTTTTTTTTTACTTCAGTTCATATTCAGCATTCACACTTTTCCATTGAGTGTTCCTCGCGATACATTTCGTGAGAACAGTGTTTGCTTCTGTGCGATGCGTCGGTTATTCATATGAAAACAATATTAGGAACAGGACTGGCAATTTTAATGATCTGAAGTTGCTGCCATTTGAGCACCCACGAATTGTGCTGGCAGTCAGTGATAACGACAGCATCACAGAGGCAATGGCCAATAGCACTAGGCACTTTCGGTTTCGTAGGCAAAGTTTCATGCAGGCCAGTATTCCCACTCATTAGCTTTGCATCCCTAAAACCTTTACAGCGAGACTTTATATGCGTAGGCGAAAAACTCTTGGTCCGACCACAGAAACCCTGCTGCGGGTGTATGAGGCGTCGTTTAGGGGGGTATGAGCCATTGCATTCGTCTTACGGAAGGGACGGACAAATATTTTGTTGGGTAGGGATAGAAATGCTTACGCATTTAAAACATACACATTTATCCACGTAAAATTTGCAGGGAAGGGACCCAGAAGGGGACGGGTTGAAGACAATATCATGATGACATAATTATCTCGCACCAAAATTGTGGGGCGCCATTGCCTACGCCGATAGTGACGTCATTTTCTCTCGCAACAGAGCGCGCGAGCAGCAACCTCTCCCCGACTTCGCGATAGGTTCAAAAATGTGTGCCTGTATTCAGTTAAATGAAATGTGCAGCCCCGGTGTTTCACTTGGTAACTGCAGTGCATTACCGAGTCATAAACAGTGTGATTAACGCATTACGAAACACAAATGCGTAACATAATTCAGACAGACTTTGAAGAACCCGCTGGACTAACACAATTAACGGCTCATTGCACCCCTCCATGATGGTGATTATGCTAAACCCATTGTGCGGCATTTCAAATAAATAATATGATAAAACCAAGCCAAACGTGTGCGTAACCTCATTAAGAAACACAAAGACGTAAGCAATAATTGAGAAAGAGTTTAATAAACCGTTTGAAATAACCAAGTGATAAACACCGGGGCAGCACATTTCACCTTCGCTTGTTTACCATTTTCACGGGGTGCATGGGCGGTAATTTTTTTTTCTTTGTGCAAGAACATTGTTTATTTCGCCGGGACACTGCATGCAGACTGAAGCGATCATTACGGTTATGTACAAAACTTCAGGGGGCGGCATTTATGAAAGGTTTCCAAATTCAAGTCAGAATACCTGTCTAGTCCGTTTTTGTCTCGTACCACGCACATAACCTATTAGTCTGGGCACGAAGGTAAATGTCATGGTACAGGAAGCGGCGTAATGTTGGTCGATCATGCCACCAAAAGGTACGGCTCTAAAGGTCGGGCCGTTGCCAACTCTATCCAAGTTTGGTGATAATAGGTGAGCCTAATACGAGAACTGTTTGTTAGCTCATTAGTTTGTAAAAATGACGAGCGGGTACTTTTGATGCTTACCATGGGTGAAAAATATGAACCAGAGGAGGAGGAGCACAACTAGGAGGACCAGTGTGCAGGCGCAGAACTGAATCATTACCTCAAGTCCTCTTCTACTGAAAGAAATAGAAAATAAATTAAAAACAAGAAAGTGACTCAGAGAAGACCGATTCGTCTCGAGTAATGTTTTTGTGCACTGTCATAACATTTTTATTTTTTGTTGCCGTGACTCTTGCCACAGGTGTTCTGCTCTGGCCTTAGAAAACGTCTTTTAATTGTAAGCGAGTGAACTGTGTCCAGTATGAAAATCCTTGAGGGCAAGTTCAGATCGTGTCGAGTTTCTGTAGTCTCTATTAGGAGCTCTCCGGTAAAGTGATCGAATCATTAATCAGTCTGATCGATTAGTGGTCTGACATTTTCATGTGAAAGGACTCATAACAAGCATGCCGATATATTTATTACAAATGAACTTTTTGCCCTTTACACCTGTTGTTTTTGGGCCGTTCTATAGCCACGTTAGATGCACAGTTCATGTGCCATTTTCCACTCGTTATCATGGACATGGTGCTCTTTGGCCATAGCTGGCCTTTTCGTGTAAAAATAAATGAATGAATCAGTCAAGAATTTTCGAGCTTGAAATTGCTTCAGAAATAAGAACGTTAGCTACGAGCTACTTTCAAATGGATACAAACTTCGTCTTTTACGATTCTACCTCCACCTTGCGTATTTTTTCAAACTAACTGTGTATTACTTCCACGCATTGAGTCGTTCACTATTTCGTCTCCAACCTACCATCTGTTTTTCTCTTGTAAAGCTGCGTTCATGTTCAGTGGTTCCTGGTTCAATGCTCGAGTTAGGTCAGTTTTTTTTTTTTAAATGGCCAAACTTTCTTTCTGAGCAGACTGCTTGCTCTGAAACTTCGCACGAGCGCTATATTTAAATTTTCTTCATTCAAGGTGTCGATTTCTGCAAAACTCTCTCGGGTGAAATCTTCAGCACCTGCTAAGAAGAAATGACGGATCGAACAACTGGCATAAAATCGTGTCAAATACTCGTTAAGTACGAATGGGTGCGTTAGTTTCGTGAATACAGAGGGAGAAAAAAACATAACGCGTAAATCACCGCAGCCGACACCCCCGTAACAATGGTGCTTTGAATGGCCATTAAAGGATAACATGCTTCGCAGATGCGTCCCAGTAAGCCCAACTCGTGCAGCATATGTCAGCGAGGTTGTTTATTAAAGGAGTTCTCAGACGCGTCAGAAATTCCAGGGGTTACGTCTCCAGTGGGTGGCCTTGCTATTTCGGCACTACTCCCTTGCATTTTCAAGTGCTACACTATATCTCATCTCAATACTTTCAAAGTCTGCGTTACATACGACGCGGGTTTCTGTGTGCTGCACCGCTTCTTCCGACGCCATCATCTAGCTGCACGTTCCGACATGCCGGTAAGGCTGCGGTTCCGGCTGTGTTTAGAGACGATTCATCACCGATGCTCCTGTCCCGCTCCGCGCGTCATCGATACCATGGAAGGGCATTTTGTAAGTGCCCACCTAGTGGACTGTCCATTGTAGCTGCTGCTAAAATGCTGATTGTCTGGTAGGCGTACCAGCGACAAGGAGGCAGGCTCCTTCATCCTGCCCTCTTCTTACTCGTACAGCTCCAGCCAATCAGCGGCGGCAGAAATTGACATTCGACTAAGTGAACTTTTACAGAATACCCGTCCCCCTCCTTCATGCTGGTCATACGATCCCTTCCGTGTTGCGAAGCAGGGTTGTGTCGCTGGCTGCTCTTTGACATTTCTGAACGACTACTCCGCTATGGAACTCCTCTAATAAAATGTCATCGTTGCAGTCTTAAAAAATGGCATCGAGGTCTATAGGCTGTGGCAGCCATGCTATCGGGCAGCTTTCTGTGACTAGAAAGGGTCGAACGGAAAGCAACAGATGCAACGCCTGCACAGACGTAAGCGCGTTTGAAATTACTCGCAAAACCTTATTTGCGGTTTTTCAAGGTTTGAAATAGGAAACAATTAAGGATCCAATTCAATAAATTACGTATAGTATAATTAGAGACGCAATAAACCGCGATGAACACCGCATAGTTTTAAAGTCGCGCAATGTTTCCTTCGCTGTTTCACCTTTCAGTAGCTGAGAAACAGACGCAAGTAGCGTTTATGCGGCGTCTATCCCGATAAAAAGCAAAACGACTCTGGTTTTGGCATCAGTAATTAATTTGTATAAGCTCTGCCCCTGCAGCTTGTCCTTATTTGCCTCCAAACTCGTTCGCGACTAAATACGAAGTGGGAGCAGTGAAACTACTGACATTTCATATCCAGATGCCGCTTCCACTTCTGTTCAACGACAATGGAGTCCCACTCCAGAACAGGCGAGAATTTTAGAGGCCCACCGAGAAGGAACTCGTGACACGCCCGTATACCGTTGTCGCGGATGATCATTGGGCTACAGACATTACTGCCATCACCACTGGCTCGGTACGTAAGCCTCAGTAAGAGAAAACCGATGAATCCCCATCCGAAAAAGAACAGCTCTGAGGTCAGAGTGTCGGATTTCGTCACGGGGTCCTATGCAACGTATCAAACATACCGATGCTTTAATCTCACCGCCATCTATCGAATGCAGCGCAAAACCATTCATAACCACTAATAGGTGGGTTTGCGGTTACCCACCCTCTAGATGCTAGCGATGATACTGCAAGAGTGTATGCTTCAAAGGAACAGGTTCCTTAAACGCTATCGAACAACGCCAGCACGGTGTTACCCAAGGTGTTTGAAATATGCGCCCAGTTTTAAAAACGCTACCAACGATAGCGAACATGGTGTCATCAAAGTTGAGCTGTCCCGCCTCGAGACGTGGACATTATGAACGCCGCGCGTATATAAACCGTAATGGCAACGCCCGCCATTTCGTGATCGCTGAGAAGGGTTACGGTTGTCTTTACAACGCCAGATTCTGTCATGATATGAGGCAAAGGTGGCTTTATTTTAAGTGAATGCGATCAAGATTGAAGCGTCCGCGCTAACAAGCAAATGAAGGCTACCTAATTCCACGAAGGGTTTTTCGGTTCAACTACAGATATCTGAGCGTGTGAGACGACAAAAATGTCATAGGCATCTGCTACAGCTGAGCCGTAGTCTCGTTATGATTTAACGATGACGTGTGTTTCTTATCTACATATGCGCACCGAAGGGTTCAGTGCATCGTCGCTACCCTAGGCACCCTTCCAGAGGCACTTGCCGAAATTGTCGACCACCTGCAAAGTAATTCGCGTACAGTCAATTCCCCACGGTGCGTGTGATCTGCCTAACTAAATGTTTGCGTATATTAGAGTGAATAGTCTGACTGCGCCGAACTCACGACGCGGGTTGCCCTTCCGAATATGCAGCCTTGGTCTTGGTCCCCAGAGGCAAGGTGGGGGGTCTTCGCTTGGGGCCTGGACATTTGGTGCCTTTCGGGACACGGGGCGCCGCCGGGGTTTCGGACGCCGGGCTGGACGTGGTCTCGGGCATCGTGCTTGTTCGAGTATGCGCTTCCGCTGCCCCGTGGCTGGATCGGCCCTGGAGGCGGATGCCCGATTGCGAGCGAGCATAGAGCAATGGGGGTTTTTAGAGAACGTTTCCTGCTGTGCATAGATGGAACGCCATCAAGAAATACCATCCGAAGTGAAGCTTTAATCGTTGTTTACGTCTAAAGGATAGCGAAACGGCCACTGCTGCAGTGAGAAGAGTTGTGGAAAGGAAGAACAGACAAAGAAGTGATGTGCAATAAGGAAAGATTCAACGAAAGATTGCAATTTGAAGTGGTTAACGCTAGTCAGGCAGGCCGTGTCTGGGCTTGGCTCCAACTTGAGAAAGCGACGGCTAATAAAACATGCCAATATCCTTTTGAATTCTAGATTAAGATTAACTTAAGGTATTTCAAGTCCTCTTCTAGGGCGATGCGTTTACATATAGGCAATATACAGTATATGGGTAATACCAGAGCGAACATCAAATTTGCTTTTCAGCGAAGACCACCCGCGATCTCTACATTCGAATGCGACATGTTTGCATGGAACAAGTAGCTTTGCCGTCGAAGATTTAGGGTAATTCAGCGTTTTCCCCTTTCAAAAAAATTGCGATAGTGTTCCCTAGCTTTTTCAATAACAGTAGCTTGATGGCTGTAGAAACTTAAAATCTCAACGAGCGTTTCAGTAAAGGCCATGCGCGACATGTGCGTTTAGCAACAAGAACATGTTGAATGTAACCTCATGTTCCCTTTCATACTGCTCAAGGGGGTCATCCTTGGTGAGTTCAGCGTCAAACTAAAAAAAAGGATATCACTACGCAAGAGGCAGCGTACGTGAAGTTTAACCAGGAAGAATAAGGATGGCTGTAAAGCACACCCCTAACAATGCAGGAAAAGAAGAGCAACGTCACAACGTGCTTGACGTAGACTCTGCTCACCATGGCGGAAGTGCGAGGTTCCACGGTAATCGGAATGACGTGGACACTCGAAGCTCGACCGGTCGTCGCTAGTCGGGTGTCTTCCCCCGTGTTCAGGAATGGAGCGAATATCGCAGGAGGTGGCGGCATGGTCTCAACTGGTACCGGACGCGGTGGCATCTTTTCGTATCCAGAAACCTTCAACACGTCGATCAAACTCAGCGTTGTTCTTTTCATGGCTGGAAACTGTAAGAGGCTGCTCCCTCTTTTCATCGGGTGACCGAACGGAAAGAACGTGCTGACAACGCGCTTCGTTGTCGTCGTCTTTCCGCGAGAGTCGTAGCACGGGGGGGGGGTCTCTTGCGTGGCTCAACTGTCTGCTCGAGGTTTAAGACACGTGTCGCAATATAGTTCACTTTCGAATACGATTACACACTTGTAATCGCAAGACCGTAGTAGGAGCCGATGATATGCGCATGCGTGTGTCGAGGCAGGTGAAGGAGAGAGTTCTTTTATTATGCAGTGTCAGTGTCATCGGCATGGTATCGAAAATTGTCTTGGGCGATGCACTAAAATTTGTACTTTTCTTTGGTGTTACATACCATAAGCATATATATATATATATATATATATATATAACGCTCAGTGAATCCGTCATAAGACGCATGCCAAACAATCTTTGGAGGATAGATGATGAAGAAGGTAAAGGTGTCAGAATGTGGCCATAAATACAACAAGATTTTATTAAAGTATATTTTCTGCCGACGTTATATTGCCATCAATATTTCACTCGCAGTTGATGCGGGCTGCACAGAAATGCATATGGGTAAAGGTGGCGACGCTCACGCCAGTAACACTTGCATTCGATTTGTAACAACATCATTACTGTAGAAAGTGCGGAACGGTGAAAGAGAGGGCGCAGCCAGAGTTTGGGGAGGAAGGGGGAGAGGGTCTGTCGGCCTGTAATATAAGCGTTGGGTAAATGAGAGTACGCGTTCGTGAATTCTTGACGATACAATTGATGCCAGCAGTCGATAGTAACGCAGCGCGAAGAATGCAAAAAAAAAATGCGAGAGATCACCGGCTGCTCAGATTGCATCTTAAATATGCCAGTCTCCTCTGTATGCAACGTACCTTACAATTCTCTCGATCGGTGCTGCAAACTCCCAAACTCCGACCAATCTTGCAGATTGTACGCACAGGACCATAAATACACCTAATACAGCCCCACCCCGCTGCAAGAAAAGAAAAAGAAAGAGCGGCGGAATCCATCTCACGATTAATGTCGACGATAATCCGTTTAGCATTTAAGGAATATACCGGCACAATGCATTCCCACTATCGAAACGAGCTATGTATGAGGCATGTACTGCGGCGCGATTCCTCTTTGGCGCTTCCGTAAGAACACTCGGCGCCACCTAGCGTCGCCGTCGCGAAGCCTGTGCATGGCCTCCGAATTGCATGGCGCACCGGTGCGTGTGAACGCCCAGAAATGCGTCATGCGGCAACCGAGCCCCTCTCTCGCGGATCTTTTGGATCCGGTGTGCCACCTAGTGGCGCCGCCGAGAAGTCCGTGCGTGGTTTCGAAGACAGCTCTGGCGCGCCCGTGCCTTCGAACGATTCCCTCTTTATTACGTCACAAAAAGTGACCGATGGGATGCCCGGGCCACCTCTCTGGTGTGATTGTCCTATTTTCTGTTGCCAAATCACGAACTTCTCGATAGTGCGGATGACGGCGGCCGAGGTTGAGGAAACGGCCGCAATAGCGTTGGCCCTGCTGAATGACGGCAGATTGGCGCGATTGGCGGTCCGAGCATTCGCCAAAGTCACCGTCTCGAAATCGGTCTTGCGAATCCTACGGGACAAGGAAATCAAGCGACTCAACGAGTCGGCCCACAGATGTGCACATTCCGATGGACCTCAATAAGGTTTTCTATTCCTTCCGGTTCCTGACTTCATATAACGGGTTTCTACGTTCTTCTTTGACGTCTGTGACTGTCGTAGCCCACAGGAACACGGCACTTCCTGTTGCACCGATTCTATCCCGAGGTCACGATTCATGCATGGCATGGTGGCGCAGATGGAAGGTCAATTTTGGAAGAAGTCATGCTGTTAAGAAAAAAAGAAGAATGAATGGTAAGTGTGTTGTGTTGGCTCCTTACCTACCCGAGATCCACAAACCACGAAAGCGCTTACGGCTCGGAGCCAGCCGTGGACTGGCTCTCTTTCGAAAGACTCACCCATCTTACAATTAAGCCCACAACCGCACCGGCGGTGTACTCATTCTCAACACGATAATGCACGTGACCCCGTCCAACTGGGGCCACACTTTGACCTGCGAGAATGAGGCCCACCACCTCCCAGAAACCAGGCCGCTAGCATTCACCACACGGCTAGTCTTGTGGTGATTGCAAGAGGCGTGATGAGAGGCTAAGAATGTTTGGGTACTCTGAGAAATTGCGACAGAACCCTTTCTCACGTTTACTGTTTACCGTACTGCATTTAGCATTGAATCAGTATAGCGACGCAACGTATTACCACCGTCGAGAGGAGTTATGCAGGAGGCGTGAACTGAAGCGGGATTCCTCTTTCGCGCTTTCCCTTTCCTCCCATGCCTATGTATATTTTCAAATCAAATAATAATAATCCATACTACACTCGGCGCCATCTAGCGCCGTCGATGCGAAGCCTACGCGTGGCCTCTGAACTGCATGTCGCATGGGTGCGTGCGAACCCTGACAACAATTGCCTCATTCCGCTGGCAGATACTCAGCGAGCCAACTTAGCGACAAGCTCAGTGAAAAAGCGGCATTCACCCAGTGCCTTTGTGACGCAGCCTGGTAATGCGTCGGGTTGCTGTCCTTGAGTAACTCTTGAGACGCAGGGAAAAGACGGGGAATGCGGGAGATGCCTTGAAGAAACGCCTTTAAGAAGACAAGTCCACTTGTCGAAACGTTGGCTCCTGCTTTCACCTTGTTCACGTTTTGCTCATCGTCTTGGGACGCAGGTTTGACTCTGCTCAGGATCGGAGAAATTTAAGGTATCTTTTTTTGTTCTTTTAGCGTGGCACATTTCCAGTGGCACATACATCTAGACCCAAGTTGACGTCACATTACCTGAAGTCCCACATCTACAGTGACCCGTGTCGGCAGGAAAGAGCTGCTTTGAATCGAGGCTGGTATGTACGCGTTGGCACATAGTGACTCAGGTTGATTCGATGATTGGCTTCGAACCCTCTTACTTCAGCACAGGAGCCCGATGCTCTGACTATTCGACCTCTGACTACCCAGTGACAAAGGTGGACGGGAAAATGGTTAGAAGCAAATATAGATAGATAGATAGATAGATAGATAGATAGATAGATAGATAGATAGATAGATAGATAGATAGATAGATAGATAGATAGATAGAGAGATAGATAGATAGATAGATAGATAGATAAAAAGAAAGAAACTACCCTAAGAATGCTGACGCAGTAAAGAAAAACGCCTCATTTGAAGTGAAAATAGAATATTTCGGAAAAACTTTGCCACAGGAAGTACTTCAATGCGTTCAGCAAAAACGGAGTTATTGGCAATCAAACACAGGTTCTCTTGTGTTCTCCTTTCTTCAGTGCGTTGCACTTCGAAGGCTACGGCCAAGTGGGGCGGGCGCACAACGCTCTGTCTTCTAAATGTCACCGTGGCGCACAGTTAAAATTTCTTTTGTGGTGTTAACGTAGACGCCACGACTTCCAATTTAGGTGCCTACGACGCGCTAAACGTAAGCCAAACGCGGTTGTCCTCAGCGAGCCGCAGTGCACTTAGCCATTGGGCTCGTGGCGGCACCCCGCGGCGGCCGCGGCATTTGCGCGCTACGTAGCAGACCGCAGCTACCAATAGCAGTCACGTAAGGGAGCCCGATTTATTACGAAATAAAGTGTCCAGAAGAGAATGAGAAGGAGGCTTCTGTCGAAGAGAGAGCGTTTGAGAAAAAGGTGCCTTCGCGCTCCACACGCGAGCTCCTCGCACCGCATACAGTAGCAAAACTTGGCCCAGATTTTCGCAGCAGTGTATACTACCCGCGGACTATGTTTTTTCACCAAGCCCGAGGGGTGGTTCAGTGCCCCTTTAAATGTCAGTATGCCCGAAGTAGCTGGTCGAAGTCAGGTTTAAACCCAAGTCACTTGTGTGTAGGCAGTGCAGGCTTCAGTTAACTTCAGATTGAGACGCCCATCGGAGTGTTCACGTGAGGCAAACGCCTAATATGTGTTGCATAATCGGGCTGGTTTCTACAAGTCACCTTTGCCCGCGTACAATGCTGTATGTGGTGAAGATTGTAAGGGCAGAAAGAGGTCCCGTCGTGGGCTTAAACGGGTGCGCGTTTTATCGTGTTTTGCTGGATCTAATAAATGTTCACTCACTCACTCACTCACTCACTCACTCACTCACTCACTCACTCACTCACTCACTCACTCACTCACTCACTCACTCACTCACTCACTCACTCACTCACCCACTCACCCACTCACCCACTCACTCACTCACTCACTCACTCACTCACTCACTCACTCACTCACTCACTCACTCACTCACTCACTCACTCACTCACTCATTGTTGCGGGACATAGTGCCCTTTCATAGTTTGTACACGCATGCACACGCCGTCCCTTGGTCATGGTACGAGCACCCAGACGCCTAATAACTGTGCTGCCAGCCATTCACAGCTGTTCCTGACTATTTCGGCCTGTCTTTCGCCCGCCTCGCACCCCGTATATGAGAGCTTAACAGCGACTAGCAAGCGTTCTCAGGGCCACTGTAGGAGCACCAAAGCGTCCAATAACTGTACTGCCAGTGACTCAGAGCTGCTGCTGCAGTTTTTGTTGCCAATAGAAAAAAAAAAGCGTTTTTCTCTCCCTCCCATCCACCCTACCCCTTCCGGCGAATGTTATAATTTTTGAGGTCCCCATGTTGCTAAGTGCGCATATACCTTCTCCATGATGAGTCGGGATGTCCTTGGCCATTCGTTTTTGGCTTATTTCTTGTTTACAACTTTGCTTACGCCATCTCCTTTAGGTCTTTGTTGCAGTCTGTGCCACCTGGACTTCAAGCCGTATGCCGTCAGATGGTACATTTGCAACTTTTAAACGAGACAAAAATGAACGAAGGTTTAAGTTTGTACCTCCTAGTGGTGTTCAATGCGGCAGTAATCTTCGGCTTCATGCACAGACCAATCGTACTGTCGTTCACAGCCAAGCTGCAAGTGCAAACAGGAATGCAATAGCCGTTGGCATTACATGGAAAGAGACGGTGGGATTCTGACGAGTTTACATTGCATCTCTGCGCACAAGCCTGACGCGTACTAAAGAGCTTCTGCACATGCCTGCAGGGTTCGTGTCGGGTCGTAGTTCTTTTGTTTCTAGTCTGTATATACTAGTCTGTATATTCTAGTATATACGCTGTAGGTAAAAAAAAATGCAGCGTTCAGTCTGCATTCTTTCTGACAACAAAAGAAAACCTCACATACCTGAACCAGTGGAAAGGTCTGCTGTTAATGAAAAGGAATGAATAAACGAAATGAAGAAGGACTGAGTAAGTGTAACTGGGCATAAGGGAAGCATGCATTGGCGATAGTGTTAACATGTGTCTTGCAATGCGACTATGTCGAAGTGCTGTGTTCGAAAACATTTTTTCCCTCAAAGATAAGAGTTATTAATGGAAGACGAAGTTAACATTTCTAGTCCTTGTTCTCTCAACTGGTTCTCTACGTGGAAACCTCACGGAAAGCCGCAGCACGCTTTTGTGCAAGCCTCACAGCGCGCGCATTGGCATGCGAACGGTTACGGAAAATCGTACTCTGTGGGGGTAACGCTAGCGGGGCAACCAGATGCGATGAAATAAGTATGAATGGATATATCCAGGAGGCGTAGGGCTGACATGTTTTTAATAAAGTATGTTGCATAGATTCATACCTTACTACAGCGGTAGTGGCAGTGTTTTTCATGTATGCATTCCATGTGTGCATCCTTATGAAAATGGACCGTAACGCACATTTCTTCAACCAGGAAAGTTCCAAGAAAAGCAACTAATGACGAAAACAAAACAATTGACCGAAAGTCTTCTAGCTTGTTTCTTGGCTGATGTTCTGTCTTGATGGTGTCTGTTTATAGCCGTATTTATGCCTGTAAAATATGTTAATAAACAATGATGTTATTCATATATGTTCTAATGAGGAACAAAGACGATAAGCGGCAAGGCGCTAAAGCAGCTAAAGAAGCAGCTCGGTGCCACCAGCCCGGCTTCCGCGAGCTGGTGGCTTAACTCTACCTTTATTACCTGTACCTTGATAACCTTCGCCTTAATTAACACCAAAGGTCGTGGGTTCGAGGGCCTTAGTGAAATATATCGTAATTAACGATGCTTTAATAAACTTCTCCTTAATTAACACTAAAGGTCGTCGGCTCGACCCCCAATTTTGGTGCCATTGAATTTCGGTGCCATAATGCCGGACGGTCAAATTTTCGACTCTTGAGTCATATAAGGCTTTCGCCTTAATAATAAACTATCAAGATGTTCAGAGAGGTCCTTCTATTGTAAAATTTATTATTTTATTTAAGACATTTTCGTCTTTTGCGCGGTGAATATCTGGGGCGTTCCTGTATGGCTGCTCCTGTCAGAAACTACGAATAATGCAAGGTTCTGTGGGATATTTTGTTATGTTTATGTTGTTACTATGGTATGGTGAGTTGTTGGATGCAATATTCCTGCTCATTTATTGCTGTAATGGACAAAATATGCCTTTTGTCTGGATGACTTTTCTATTCTGCAGCAATAGCTGTTATTCAGCCTTGTTTTTGCTAACGTGCTGAGCCATGCCGGCTCAGCACGAGCCTGCGTGGTAATCTTATATCAAACTCTTATCGTTGTATAGTACGTGTTTTCATGTCATCATAAAAAATAAGAAAAAGCTTTCCCTTTCAATGTCAGGCAGAGAAGATAGTGCTTCTCCTCTTATAGGATTACGCAATTACCAGGTGCAACTCCTTCTGCGCGTTTTCTCTTGTCGGGCCAGTTTGAAAAATCGTGTGTAGCAAATGTGCACAATTTTTACCTGCAAGGAAAGAAAATTTGGAGGACGCTTAAGCTTCGCCTTCATGAGCGGAACGCGATACCATTCAAAGTTACCTGACTGCTTCTCACGCTTCCTGGCAACTGCAGCTTGTTTAACCGTAATGGCTACCTGGAAACGCGGGTGGCGAACGCAATGCTTGGTGTATGCACGCAACTTCAGAGAAGGGGCAGCCCGAGTTCCTTTAAGAGTGACAGCTGCTGCAAGTGACCAAATCGCTGACGTCACACTGCCAGATTTCTTTTTTGTTTTCGCGTAACGGAATTGTTTTCTAGTATATTCAAATTACAATCAGAAGCTATGTCTGTTGGTTGTGCGTAAGTAGTACATTACGATATTTCTGCGTATTTTACCTCGAAAAATTTAGTTCAGTAACTTTCTCGCGCCACATGGAGGGCCTGCGTGGTTGAGTATGCGTGGTCCGAAACTCTTTTTGCCGAAGAAGTGACGTCCTACGCTTGATGTAGGACGCCCACGCCGGATTTCATGCGACACGGGGCCCTTAACGCTGTTGCGTAATGTACCCCAAAGCAATCACGGTAACATCCTAGGGAAAAGAACAAGTCCACTCGTTGCTGCTGCAGCTATTGTTCACTTTCGTCATTTAAGCCATTCGCCTCTGCGTAAGGAAAGTCCGAGATTTCGACAAAATTAATCTTTATTTCGAGACCTGCGACAGAAACTGAATCAAGACCTGCGACAGAAACAGGTCTTTGATCCAGTTACTAAGAAAAAAAAAACTTGACGAATATCCTATGCATAACTCAAATTATACAAAATTTCGGCGCTCATATATGCGCGTGCGTTAAGTTGGCGAATTGAAGCGACCCGGGCCAATGTTTATACCGCCCGCGCTTCACTCGTTCTCCCCCGCTTCCTCCTCCTCCTCCTCCCATTGGGCAGTGCCGTTCGGTGCCATGGTGCCAAGCGAGTCGTCCTCGTTGCGGACCCTCCCACCTATCTCCGAGGTGTTTGGCCGGACGCCGTGGTCAGTGGTCACGGACGCGGCCCCGGTCTCGCTACTAGCCGTAGTGGTGCGTAGGCGTACGGTAGGCACGACCGAGAACAGCATGGTGGATGGCAGGGTCTTCGTGCTCGGACGCCTGCAAGACCCGAGTGACAGGGAATCGTTATTGGTATTAAGATTTTTGGGGGAATCTTAATTCAGCTTGCATTAAATCTCTGTGTATCTATGCATTAATGTCCGCGTCTAGACTGTTTCCCTACAGCTTGAGTCAATGGGTAGCCCAAGGTCAGATGTGCAGAGCGTAGGGCTGCGGTGTTGAGGCAGCCGGCTTCAAAAACAATCTGCCCGATCAATTCAAGTCATTGGGTATGAAACACCGGACATGTCGGGCTCTTCCATAAGCATATCTGACGCTAGCTTGGATCGCGGTGTATGTGTCAATGCGTATGCGCTACCTTTGTGATCATTATATAAAACATGTTATCTACAGTAACGCATCAACGACAACATAGATTGCTAATCGTAGTATGGTCATTAATCATCTTTAAAGGATGGATGAACCACCAGGCTTTATTACTGCGCTGAAATCTCCCTGTTTAATTTCGAGTCGGAGCTACGAAGCGCTATAGGGTGTGAAAATCACGGTATCAACTACGAGGCGCTTGGCTAAGTAAAAATCACGGTATTGAGTTAACACATACATACTCGAGATAAAGGTAACCATGCGCGTCGTAGCGACGATTTTGTTGCGACTATACTGGCGCACGACTTCCTCTAGCAATGAAAAGAAGGGTATGCAAGAGAAACACGCACAACAGCGCTCCTGAAAAACAAAAAAACTATTCTCCTGCGCATCAATATAGGCTGAAGACGGGGAAAACGAAGCATTTTAATTTTAGCAACAAACTAGGACAAACTATTGCACTGAGTTTTAAATTTGGCTTATTTTTTCGTTTTTATCTTCCGCATTTCGGCAGATTCGGAACCATGGCGTGTGGAAGCTACGCTGATTCAGTATGTGGTCCAAGAAATCGAAACTGCCGTCAGTCTCTGCTGGACTACACGACGTAGTAACACGCGTGGAGTAGCTCGTACCCTGTAGCTTTCCGTTCGTTGCTACAAAAAGCTACGAGTCCACAGAAGAGGTCATGAATGCCGCGTGAAGTCCGCGCTGTTTTCTTTGTTGAAAACGTTGGCAGGATGTGCGTCTTACCCGATCCAGGCGTAAACGCCGCAATGCGCTTCACGCCATGAATGCACTAGGTACTATCGGCGTAAAATGAAACGCGAACAGCAGAGCTCGTGGCCGAAGCAAAGCTGAAGCAGTGCGCGCACATCTGGTTTGACAGCACAGCACGACGATGCCGCCACTACACTGAAATATTTTCGTTTCGGTTCTGGTTTTATTTTATTTGGATTATTTGAAAACGAAAAGAGAAAAAAACCGAAGAAAGCCGAATCTGAAATGTCACCGTATGGGGGTGAGTATCGTCGCACAGTGTGACGAAACGATAAGCCAAAAGCGATGCGTGCCATCCATTCTGCGCCGTCGTCATTACGGCGCCGCCATCATTTCTCGCTTTCGAATGCAAGACAAGCCGGACAGAAACGAAAATATTGCAGTGTAACGGGAACATCGCCACGGCAGTGCAGTAAGACGGGACCTGCACATCTGTCAATGATGAGGACTGGAGGGCGGGCACTGTATACCTTCAGTTACGCTTCGCCCACGCGCTCCGATGTTCGCGTTTCGTTGGACGCCGACAGTACGCTGTACGTAACAGTGACCGATGATGAGGGCACCTACTGTTCTATAATCGTCGGCCGCTTTGTTCGTTGCCATGCTGGGTTATGCTTCTCCTGCGCGCATCGAGATGAGTACATTTTGCGAACGAAACGAGCGCTTGCCAGCCAAGTGCTCCTTGCAGAAGCAACTCCTCGTGTCCTAGTTATCTCAATCTACGAGAACTCTCGCCCCCTCAGTGAAACACGCTCACTTTCAGTGGGCACAAACGAGCAGAGTTACGTCCATAACAATGCTACCGTTATAAAACGTTGCCAAAGATTGTTAGCCTGCTACATATCACAGCGACTAGTTTCGCCTCCATGCATGCAAAGTGCCAGCGCTGCACCTTTATCTCCAGTCTTAGTTGCGCCCGCTGTTCTTTCATCGCTGACAAGGACTCTGGTTGACCCTAAGCGGCCATATTCTGTCGAGAATGCGGCAAACATGTCAAGTGGCTCTGTTGAGCAGGCAAGCCAATGAACGGATGATGTCACACCACAAAGTTTCTTTCCTACATTTTTCAACCACGGCAGTATGAGGCTCTTAAAGGTGGGGTAAATGCCCCCGCTATCCACCGCTGGGGAGTATCACTGAGTATACATTTAAAAAGACTCGGTGCTTTTTATCTATACAAATGCGTTGCACTGATACATTACGCTACCCTATAGTGCAACGTCAACGAGAACTGGACCACTGCGGCTATGGTAATGATGATTAGTTTGCTTGTGTCACTGACCCATTTCATACACCTCCTACGACACACCGCCTGCGTTGCGGCTATGTGTAGAATGTCCATTTCACGTTCTAAAAATGTGCTGTCAAGTTGAACTCACGGCTCGGAGAGGGCTTTCAAATCCGAGGTGTCTGCTGTATCCGTGAGAGGTCTGGGCTGGGACTTTAGTACAATGCCCGAGAACATGGCGTTCAGTGGAGCGCGTGGAGGAATGGCGGCCGGCGTGATGCCGGACGGTGGGCCAGACGGGACAGCAGAAGCGCTGCTGGTCATGGTGCCGGTCGTCGTGTTCGTTCGAATTTGATTGTCGGAAGTCCATCTACTGGACCAATCATCGGAGCGCGTGCTTGACTGTGAACGAGGATATATTGAGAGTGGTAGGAAAAACGTTCTTCTGTTTAATTGAAGGGACACTATATGCCTATAATAGGTTTGACGTGTATTTGTTATTTAGGCTTCGAAATTGCGAAAACAGCCGTACTGCTATAGCAGTCTTAGTAGATGTAGAGATTTATTATTTGACGCACAATAACGAACATGAGGAATGGGAGGGACAACTGCTGTTAGCTTGACGAAACTCTCACTCCTTGTATCTCGAATAGGGGCAAGCATTAGGTCATAGAGATATCGAACGATACATGACGTTGCAAACTACATACAATTCACATATATTGACAAACGTGCAGGAATAATCACACCAAACATAGGAATACAAAGCAAGAATTACAAGGGATATCCGATAAATATGTTCGAATGAGTAATTCCATGGTGAAGAAAACACAGCAAGGAATTTACAGTAATATGTAATTTAAGTATTTTACAATAACAAAATACTTAAAATAAAAGGTATGCTTTGAGAATGTTTTTTATGACTATTGTATGAGGGCCGCCATTCTCAATATTCTGACAAATAATTTGGTCAAGAACGTAAGGCCTGGTATGAGTAACTTTAGTGATTGAGTAGTGCATCAATATAACCCTCATACACGGCATGAGTAAGCACGCAGCATACATATACCTTAATATATGCGGTGCTCCACGGCGAAACCAACGCCGAGGGCGAAAGATTTGCTCGGAGTGTTCATATAATTGCTATCGCTATAATAGCGATTCATTCATCCCTTTCAGGCTAGTCAAGTTTACGTAGTAGGACGCTTTCTAAAGTAATTTAACGTTTTTTCTACATTGATGGAGAAGACACTCGTTGGTGCGTCCCACATAAAATTCGAACCTATCACTAAGCATGACGTAACGTACGCGAAGCATTACCAGGATGTAAAGGTCCACGCAAATTATAGCCATGATTCAAAAAGCGCGATCCTAAAAGTGCGCATGAAATGGCTTCGCAAAGCGCCTGGATGCGCACTCACCGTGGTAGAACTCCCTGGCTCTACATCGATTGACATGACTCCCCTGAACAAGGCTCCCGTGAGGAGGCCGAATGTTAAGAAAAAAAAGGTGTCACTTTGGTCGGCAACTGTTTCCTGTTGTCGCCTTCGAACGACTCGTTCGAGTGGAGCTTGATCAGTGGCTCGTCCGGCTGCTTCCCCTGCGTAAAAAAACAAAAAACAATAGGAAAACGAGGCGAACATTGTTGGCGGATGTGGCATGTTGTCGTAAACGGGCACCGCCTACTCACCGGCCGAACTCGACTCTCTTCTCTCCACGACTGGCAAGTCAAAGAAAGTTTTGTTCCCTGGTTTTGGAAACCGCCCCCACGGATGGAACGCACCAAACGCACTTCCTTGTCGTCTTCTTTGCTCGACCGTGGTAATTGCTCGAGCTCGTGCGTTTGGCAATATAAGCGCGCGCTCTCGCAAGCGGATCGGTGGGCTTGTGTCCCCGTATGGTTTAGCTCTAAATATACTCAGTACAGTGATGAATCGCACGGCGTATGAATCTCTATTGCAGGGGGCATAGTACAGATCAGTGGGGTGAACAGAACTACAGTAGGAGCTGACGCTTTCTCTTCAAATGTACGGAGGCAGACGATGAAGTTCCAGTGTAGCTTATTATGACGTATTGTACGCATTACACCGGAACCCACAATCAACAAAGAAAACGCGTTTATATCAGCAAAGCACTGCTGACAACGCGGTATGATGAAAGCATGACTTATAACACTCCATTGTTCTCTTGCTCCGGACATGCGCCGTAATCTTCTGAGAAGAGAAGATGATGAAGAATAAGGTAAAGCGATCGAAATGTAGATACACGGTATTTAAATCTGTATTAGCAGTACTAAAATTATATTGACATTGCTCGGTCAGTTGCAATCAATTCCGGTTACATACGTCTGTAAGGGACCAAATGATGTCGAGGCCCATGCCGATGAGACCTTCTTCCCAAATTATAGGGATCCTTATTGCAATAAGCAGCGCAAAACAGGGAAAGGAAGAGGTGAGGACGCCACGGAAAAGGCGGTCTACCTGCAACTTTAGTCACTTGTAAACGTGGGCTCACGTCGCAACGTAGCTTATTTTTTTGACCCATTACACGTCATGAGTTTAGAGCAACGCAGATCACATTCTGGGAGCCAGAGCGACAGATCTTCAATGGCAGAAAATTGGAGTTGTCAGCCGGAGTGTCATTTAAGTTCCTTGCGCCACATGGAGGGCCTGCGTGGTTGGGTATATGCGGTCCAAACCTCTTTTCGCCGAAGCGATGTCCGACGCTGGACGCAAGATGCCCACCCCGGATATATTGAGACACGGGGCCCTTAAGTGCAAGCTTTAGCTCGGGCCCCACTCCGACGCGGCCTTTTCAAATACATGTAAAACGCCAAAAAGTTTTTCTGAGATAAGCCCTGGACCGATTTCAATGAATTTTGTTGCATTTGTGAGAAAAAGTTAAATGCCAGTGACCATTGGAAGCGGAATTTCGATTCAGGGCCTGAATTTCGTTAAGAGAATTTTCAACAATTCGGAAGTTTTAAAAACATAGAAGCACGAAGTTTAAAAACGCATAGCTCTGCATCAAGGACAGATATCGCGGTGATGTGAACTGCATCCTTTAGATCAATGAAAGCGCACAAATTTGATGTCATCTTTCATCTTACGTGAGTTTATCACGTTGCTTACAAGGGTTCTGCAAAAGCTGCATTTCCAGGTTACTAAATTTTTTGAGATTCGTGTGTAACATCAATTTCGTCCGCTTTAGATGTACTAATATATGCATTTCACATAATTGTATATCATTTTTCGTCGATGAGTTGGAGTCGTAAACTTGATAGTTTCGTTTGTTGAAAATTTTAGATTTTCCCCAATTTTTAAATAAAACATTCCCAATCTAAACCAAGAATTCGAAACCAACAGTCACTAGAGTTTGAGTTTTTGTTTTCAATACAACAAACCTCGTCAAATTTGGTGAAGTGGTTGCCGAGAAAAACGAATTATGCTTTTACATGTATTTATACAGGAGCACCCGAGCTGAAGATTCCTCTTAACACCGCCGCGTTTATGTACCCAAAAGCAATCACGGCGACATGCTGGGGATATGAACAAGTCCGCTTGTTGCTGCTGGAGCTGTTCTCTCGTGATTTAAGCACTTCGCCGCTGCGTAAGAAAAGTCCGAGATTTCGACAAAATTAATATTTATTTGGACACCTGCGACAGAAACTGAATCAAGACCTGCGACAGAAACAGGTATTTGATCCAGTTACTAAAAAGAGAAAAATTGACGAATATGCTATACATAACCCAAATTCTACAACATTTCGGCGCTAATAAATGAGCGCGCGTTAAGTTGCCGAATTGAAGTGTCCCGGGCAAATGCTTATTCCGCTCGCGCTTCACGGTTCTCCACCGCTTCCTCTTCTTCCTCCCATTGGGCAGTGACGTTGAGCGCCATGGTGCCACGCGAGTACTCCTCGTTGCGGGCCCTCCCGCCTGTCTCCGAGGTGTACGGCCGGTCGCCGTCTTCATTGGTCACGGACGCGGCCTCGGTCTCGCTACTAGCGGGAGTGGTGCGTAACCGTACGCTACGCACGACCGAGAACGGCATGGTGGATGGGAGGGTCTTCGTGCTTGGGCGCCTGCAAGACCGAGTGACAGGGAATCATTATTGCTGTTAAGAATTTTTGGGGCGAAACTTCATTCAGCTTGCGTTATATCTCTGTGTATCTATGCATGAATGTCGGCGTCTAAACTGCTTCCCTACTACTTGAGTCACTAGGTAGGCAGTGGCCCGATGGGCAGAGCGTCGGGCTGCGGTGCTGAGGCAAGCGGCTTCAAAAACTAGAGTCTCTGGGTTTCAAAAACCGGACCTGTCGTGCTCATCAATAAATATATCTGGTGCCAGCTTACTCGCCGCAGGGCAATGCGGGAGACCGACCTCCGCGGCCTTACACAAGTCTACCTCATTAGTAGGATTGTATACACATACCCGTAGTACCACCTCTGCCGCAAAGACGAAGAGGCGGTAAACACGGTCATCCGCTCGGAGTACAAAGCGGCAATGCGACTGCACCAGTCCGCCAGCACACAGCGTCTCCTATAGCTTGGAGTATACAACACCCCCACAGAGCTGATAGAGGCACACAAGACTGCACAGATACTTAGTCTTTCTCGAACACGGTCGTTACGTTCTTAACCGTCTTAACATCAACCCTACGGGTGACATCCACCCCACTGCTCCCCTCCCGACTGGAGTCGGCTGGTCATCAAACCCAAAGCCAAGAATATGCTACCGGCCGCCACGATAGGCGCCGCCAACTGAAGGCACAAGCCTTAGACGTCACCTACGCCACCGACGAGCATACCATGTGCGTGGACGCAGCAAAATGCGACTCTAACGCATACGTAGACTGCGCAGCGACGCCAACCATCACTCTCATCAGCGCCGCTACAATGCGCACACAGTCCTCCCCCACTGCCGAAGAGGTCGCGATCGCGCTAGCCATCGCGGATCCCCGGACACGCACGCTTCTCAGTGACTCTAAACAAGCCATCCAAAATTTCTAAAAAAAACTTACTTTGTCTGCCCGCCGCACACATCCTCCGCGGTTGAGCTCTCGACAGAACTTTAAGCTCAGTGTGGGTACCTGCTCACGCGGGGAACTCTGGGAACGGAGGGGTCGACCGTTTAGTCCGAGGCCTAACTACCCGGGAGGCCGGCTCCTCGAACCCGGCTGCTCTCGAAGAGGCCCCCAAATCCTATGCTGACATTACTGATTTCTGCAAGGAGACGAGACGCGTGCACCCGCCTCCCATCCCGACCTCGACCGAGCGCAAGCCACCAGGCTTCGCAGACTGCAGACCGATTCCATTCCCAGTCATTCTAGGCTTCATTTAATCACTGGCGGGGATTACGACCCCGCCTGTACTAAGTGCGACCACGGAGTGTTCGCCACTGCGAGGGTAACCCTCCCTCACAATCATTACTGCCAGCTCCCTCCGAGGAGGGTTGGAGCCAGCTGCTGACAAGAGCAGACAAGGAAACACAACTGGCACTCGTCTAGCGGGCCCAAGACGTCGCCCCCACCTGGGAGCCACACTTGGCCTACCTGCCCTATTTTCCAACACTGCAGTGGCAAATAAAATAGTTTCTGTCTCTCTCCCTCTCTTGGATTGCAGTGTATATGTCAATGGGCATGTGCTACCATTATGATCATTATATAAAACATGTTATCCGCAATTACACATCAGCGACAACATAGAATGCTAATAGCATTAAGGTCGACAATCTTCTTCAAAGGATGGATGAACTACCAGGTTTTATTACTGCGCTGAAACAGCCCTGTTTAAGTTCAAGTTGGAGCTACGTAGGGCTATAAGGTGTGCTTCTTCGCTGATGTGAAAGTAACGCTATTGACTTAACATGTGCCAACTCGAGATAACGGTGACAGTGCGTGTTGTAAGCGATAATTTGTGGCGACTATACTCGCGCGCCACATCCTCTGGCAATGAAAATAAAGGTATGCAGGAGAAACAAGCGCAAGAGGACTCCTGAAAAAGAAAGTAACAGAAAAGTTTCATATTCTCCTCCACATTAATATAGGCTGGGGAAGAGGAAATGCAAGCATTTTTATAAGCATAGCAACAAACTAAGACGAACCATGGCACTGAGTTTTAATTTAGACTTATTTTTGGGCTTTTCCTCGTTTGGGCAAATACGAGACCGCCGTGTGTGGAAGCTGCGCTGATTCAGCATGTGGTCCAAGGAATCGAAACCGCCGTCAGTCTCTGCCGGACTACACGGCGTAGTAACACGCTCGTACCCCGTAGCTTTCTCTTGGCTGCTACATAAAGCGATGAGTGCACGGAGGAGGTCCTAAACGCCACGTGAAGCCCGACACTGCTTTCTTTATTGAAAATGTTCGCACGACGCGCGTCTTCCACAAGCCAGGCCTAACCGCTGCACAATACGCGCGTCGCGCCACTTCTGCCATGCGTACTATCGGCGCAAAATGAAACGCGAACAGCAAAGCTCGTGGCCGAAGCAAAGCTGGAAATAGTGCCCGCCGTCCAGACGTCACCTTCGACAGGCGCGCACGTCTGGTTTGACAGCACAGCACGACGATGCTGCCACTACGCTTCGATGTTTTCGTTTCTGATCTGGTTTTTTTTTATTTGAAATATTAGAAAACGAGAAGAGAAAAACCGAAGAAAGCGGAATCTGAAACATGACCGTGTGGGGCTGAGTACTATCGTACAGTGTGGCGAAACGACAAGCCAAAAGCGATGCGTGCCGTCCAGTTTGCACCACCATCATTACTGCGCCGCCATCTTTTTTCGCTTTCGAATGCAAGACAACCAGAACAGAAACGAACATATCACAGTGTAGTGGAAGCATCGCCACGGCAGTGGGGTCTCACCGGAACTGCACGTCTTGCAATGGCGATGAATGCAGGGCTGGCACTGCACCTTCAGTCATGCTTCGCTCACGCTATCCAATGTTCGCGTTTCGTTGGACGCCGATAGTACGCTGTATGTAACAGTGACCGATGATGAGGAGCACCTACTGTTCCATATGCTTCCGCCGCTTTGTTCGTTGTCACGCTGAGTTATGAAAATTAAATTATGGGGTTTTACGGGCCAAAAACCACTTTCTGATTATGAGGCATGCCGTTTCAAGCTTCAAGCATTGAAGACAAGTTTATACGACCGTCGAGATAAAATTCTTGACACCGCTATCCTGACTGTCATGACCGATCTTCACCTTTGTGCAGACACTAATGCTGATTCTCTAAAGTGAGCGAGGCAACCGAACTTCTTTGCGCTCCCGTCAGGCCTGGAACGCCGATCTGTCTCACCTACACCGAACACGCGCGGAGCATGTGTAGCGCAATGTCGGCCGCCACCAACTCGCCTTACAGCACGTATTAGACAGAGTAATGTTTTTGGCTTAGTGTCAACTACCTCATACTATATAATTTAGAGTTTTCTGCAATTTGCGAAAGCCATTTGGTGCTGGTGTCCAGGGCAGCCGCAAGCCTCGCCATTGAGCCAGCTAAGTAATAACGCTTACTGGTCGCAACTGAATAAACTTGGTCCTCGTGGCTTGAAATCACCTTCTCACTGTGAGAGCTGATCAATTTCAGCAAGACCTTGTGCTATAAATAGAACTGAAAGCGCGCCAAATCAAATGGAATCCTATTTACGTCATGAAAAAAATTAATGCGCGACATGGGCTTTCAAAGAATCACATAGCTGTAACGGCACTTCCTGATTCGTGTGCATGTGCGCTGAAAATAATTACCATCAGGCGCTTAGAATACACTTTCGCTTGGCAACTTAGAAAGATAAAGCGTGATTGGCAAGGTCACGAGAACGTTTGAAGCCGGAGGCACGAAGACTAGGCAACTCTGTCTGCTGCTGAATGCTCTCATGTTAGCTCACAAGTCGGAACGAAAGGCTTCCCTTTATCAAATTTAGTGCCACACTGTAGGCTTTTTAGCCTCCAGTAACCTTGCGAGGACTCACCACTTTCTAGACGTTGTGAATGGCGCCGCACGTTTCAAATGAGCCGAGTTACTTCCATAACAATGCTACCGTTATAAAACGTTGCCAAAGATTGCTAGCCCGCTATTATCATAGCGACTAGTTTCGCCTCCATACATGCAAAGTGTCAGCGCAGCACCCTTATCTCCAGTCTTAGTTGCGGCCGCTGTTCTTTCATCGCTGACAAGGACTCTGGTTGACCCTAAGCGGCCATATTCTGTCGAGAATGCGGCAAACATTTCAAGTGGCTCTGTCGAGCAGGCAAGCCAATGAACGTATGTTGTCACACCACAAAGTTTCTTTCCTCCATTTTTCAACCACGGCGGCACTAGGTTTTTAACGGCGGGGTAAACGCCCCCGCTATCCACCGCTGGGGAGTATCACTGAGTATACATTTAAAAAGACTCGGTGCGTTTTATCTATACACATGCGTTGCACTGATACTTTACGCTACCCTACAGTGCAACGTCAACGAGAACTGGAACACTGCGGCTATGGTAATGATGATTAGTTTGCTTGTGCCACTGACTCATTTCATACACCTCCTACGATAAACCGCCTGCGTTGCGGCTATATGTAGAATGTGCATTTCACGTTCTAAAATATGTGCTGTCAAGTTGAACTCACGGTTTGGAGAGGGCTTTCAAATCCGAGGTGTCTGCTGTATCCGTGAGGTGCCTGGGCTGGGACATTAGCGCGGTGCCCGAGAACACGACGTTCTGTGGAGCACGTGGAGGAATGCCGGGTTGCGTGATGCCGGACGGCGTGATACCGCACGGCGTGCTACCGGTTGGTGTGATACCGGATGGTAGGCCAGACGGGGCAGCAGAAGCGCTGCTGGTCATGGTGCCGGTCGTAGTTTTCGTTCGACTTTGAGTGTCAGAAGTCCAACTACTGGACCAAACTTCGGAGCGCGTACTTGACTGCGAACGAGGATATATTGAGAGTGGTAGGAAACGCTTTCTTCTGTTTATTTGGAGGGACACTATAGGCATATAATTTGTATTTGTTATTTAGGCTTCTAAAACGCCAAAACAGCCGTACTGCAAAAGCAGTCTTATTATTTGACGCACAATATCGAACACGAGGAATGGGAGGGAGAACTGCTGTTAGCTTGACGAAACTCTCACTCCCTGTATCTTGAAGAAGGGCCAGCATTAGGTCATAGAGATATCTAACGATACATGACGTTGCAAACTACCTACAATTCACACATATTGACAAACGTGCAAGGAATAATCACACCGAACCTAGGACTACAAAACAAGAATTCAAAGGGATAACCGATAAATATGTTTGCATAAGTAATTCCACGGTGAAGAAAACAGAGTAAGACATTCAGAATAATGTTTAATTTTTTAAGTATTTAACAATAAGAAATCACTTAAGATAAAAGGTATGCCTTGAGAATGTTTTTTATTACTTTTGTTTGTGGGCCGCCCTTCTCAAAATTCTGACATATAATTTAGTCATGAACGAAGGCCTGGTTGGAGTAACTTTAGTGATTGAGTAGTGCATCAAAATAACCCTCATACACGGCATGATTAAGCATGCAGCATACATATACCTAAATATATGCGGTGCATCACGGCGACACCACCGCCGACGGCTAAAGATTTGCTCGGAGTAACCATATAATTGCTATCGCTATAATAGCGATTCATTCATCCCTTTCAGGCTAGTCAAGCTTAAGTAGTAGGGCGCTTTCTAAAGTAATTTAACGTTTTTCCTATATTGATGGAGAAGGCACTCGTTGGTGCGTCCCACATAAGATTCAAACCTATCACTAAGCATGACGTAACGTACACGAAGTATTACCAGGAAATAAAGGTCCACGCAAATTATAGCCATGGCTCAAAAAGCGCGATCCTCAAAGTGCGCATGAAATGACGTCGCAAAGCCCCTGGATGCGTACTCACCATGGTAGAAGTCCCTTGCTTCGATTGACATGACATGTCTCTCCTGAACGAGGCTCTCGTGAGGAGGCCGAAACGTCAGTTAAGAAAAAAAAGGTGTCACTTTGGTCGGCAACTGTTTCCTGTTGTCGCCTTCGAACGACTCGTTCGAGTGGAGCTTGATCAGCGGCTCGTCCGGCTGCTTCCCCTGCGTAAAAAAACAACAACAACAAAAAAAAAAGAAAACGAGGCGAACATTGTTGGTGGATATGGCATGTTGTCGTAAACGGGCACCGCCTACTCACCGGCCGAACTCGACTCTCTTCTCTCCACGACTGGCAAGTCGAAGAAAATTTTGTTCCCTGGTTTTGGAAACCGCCTCCACGGATGGAACGCACCTAACGCACTTCCTTGTCGTCTTCTTTGCTCGACCGTGGTAATTGCTCGAGCTCGTGCGTTTGGCAATATAAGCGCGCGCTCTCGCAAGCGGATCGGTGGGCTTGTGTCCCCGTATGGTTTAGCTCTAAATATACTCAGTACAGTGATGAATCGCACGGCGTAGTAATCTCTATTACAGGGGGCATAGTACAGATCTGTGGGGTGAACAGAAGTACAGCAGGAGCTGACGCTTTCTCTTCAAATGTATGGAGGCAGACGATGAAGTTCCAGTGTAGCTTATTATGACGTATTGTACGCATTAAACCGGAACCCACAATCAACAAAGAAAACGCGTTTATATCAGCAAAGCAATAACACTCCTACTTGTCCTTTTTTTCGCGGTATGATGAAAGCGTAACTTGTAACACTCGGTTATTCTCTTGCTCCGGACATACGTCGTATTCTTCTGAGAAGAGAAGATGATGAAGAAGAAGGTAAAGCGATCGAAATGTAGATACACGGTATTTAAATCTGCATTAGCAGTACTAAAATTATATTGACATTGCTCGGTCAGTTGCAATCGATTCCGGTTACATACGTCTGTAAGGGACCAAATGATGTCGAGGCCCATGCCGATGAGACCTTCTTCCCAAATTATAGGGCGCCTTATTGCAATAAGCAGCGGAAAACAGGGAAAGGAAGAGGTGAGGACGCCTCGGAAAAGACGGTCTGCCTGCAACTTTAGTCACCTGTAAACGTGGGCTCACGTCGAAACGTAAACCCATTGCACGTCATGAGTTTAGAGCAACGACGATCAGATTTTGGGAGTCAGAGCGACAGATCTTCAATGGCAGAAAATTGGAGTTGTCAGCCGGAGTGTCAGTAACTTCCTTGCGCCACATGAAGGGCCTGAGTGGTTGGGTATACGTGGTCCAAACCTCTTTTCGCCGAAGCGATGTCCGACGCTGGACGCAAGATGCCCACACCGGATATTTTGAGACACGGGGCCCTTAAGTGCAAGCTTTAGCTCGGGCCCCACTCCGACGCGGCCTTTTCAAATACATGTAAAACGCCAAAAAGTTTTTCTGAGATAAGCCCTGGACCGATTTCAATGAATTTTGTTGCATTTGTGAGAAAAAGTTAAATGCTAGTGACCATTGGACGCGGAATTTCAATTGAGGGCCTGAATTTCGTTAAGAGAATTTTCAACAATTCGGAAGTTTGAAAAACATAGAAGCACGAAGTTTAAAAACGCATAGCTCTGCATCAAGGACAGATATCGCGGTCATGTGAAGTGCATCCATTAGATCAATGAAAGCGCACAATTTTGAGGTCATCTTTCATCTTACGTGAATTTATCACGTTGCTTACAAGGTTTCTACAAAAGCTGCATTTCCAGGTTACTAAATTTTTTGAGATTCGTGTGTAACATATGAATTTCGTCTGTTTTAGATGTACTAATAGATGCATTTCACATAATTGTATTAGCATTTTTCCTTGATGAGTTAGAGTTGTAAGCATGATAGTTTCGTTTGGTAAAAATTTTAGATTTCCTCCAATCTTAAATAAAAAATTTCGAACGTAAATTAAGAATTCGAAACCAACAGTCATTAGGTTGAGTTTTTCTTTTAAATGTAACAAACCTCGTCAAATTTGGTGCAGTGGTTGCCGAGAAAAACGAATTATCCTTTTATATGTATTTATATAGGAGCACCCGAGCTAAAGATTCCTCTTAACGCTGCCGCGTTTATGTACCCAAAAAGCAATCACGGCAACATGCTAGGGATATGAAGAAGTCCGCTTGTTGCGGCTTGAGCTATTGTTCGCTCGTGATTTAAGCACTTCGCCGCTGCGTAAGAAAAGTCTGAGATTTCGACAAAATTAATATTTATTTGGAGACCTGCGACAGAAACTGAACCAAGACCTGCGACAGAAACAGGTATTTGATCCAGTTGCTAAAGAAGAAAAAGAAAAATTTACGAATATGCTATACAAAACTCAAATTCTACAACATTTCGGCGTTAATAAATGTGCGCGCGTTAAGTTGCCGAATTGAAGTGTCCCGGGCAAATGCTTATTCCAGCCGCGCTTCACGGTTCTCCGCCGCTTCCTCTTCTTCCTCCCATTGGACAGTGACGTTGAGCACCACGGTGCCACGCGAGTACTCCTCGTTGCGGGCCCTCCCGCCTGTCTCCGAGTTGTTCGGCCGGTCGCCGTCTTCATTGGTCACGGACGCAGCCTCGGTCTCGGTACTAGCGGGAGTGGTGCGTAGTCGTATGGTACGCACGACCGAGAACCGTATGGTGGATGGGAGGGTCTTCGTGCTTGGCCGCCTGCAAGACCGAGTGACAGGGAACCATTATTGCTATTAATAATTTTTGGGGCGAAACTTCATTCAGCTTGCGTTATACCTCTGTGTATCTATGCATGAATGTCGGCGTGTAAACTGCTTCCCTACTTAAGTCACTAGGTAGGCAGTGGTCCGATGGGCAGAGCGTCGGGCTGCGGTGCTGAGGCAAGCGGCTTCAAAAACTAGAGCCACTGGGTTTCAAAACCCGGACCTGTCGTGCTCTTCAATACATATATCTGGTGCCAGCTTACTCGCCGCAGGGGAATACGGGAGACAGACCTCTGCGGCCTTTCACAAGTCTACCTCATTAATAGGATTGTATACACAAACCCGTAGTACCACCTCCGCCGCAAAGACGTAGAGGCGGTAAATAGGGTCATCCGCTCGGAGTACAAAGCGGCAATGGGACTGCCCCAGTCCGCACACACACAGCGTCTCCTCCAGCTTGGAGTATACCACACCCTCACATAGCTGATAGAGGCACACAAGACTGCACAGATACATCGTCTTTCTCGCACCGAACACGGTCGTTACATTCTTGACCGTCTTAACATCAACCCTACAGATGACATCCACTCCACTGCTCCCCTCCCGACTGGAGTCTGCAGTCGGCTGGTCATCAAACCCATGGCCAAGAATACGCTACCCGGCCGCCACTATAGGCGCCGCCAACTGAAGGCACAAGCCTTAGACGTCGCCTATTCCACCGACGAGCATGCCATGTACATGGACGCGGCAAAATGCGACTCTAACGCCTACGTAGCCTGCGCAGCGACGCGAACCACCACTCTCGTCAGCGCCGCTACAGTGCGCACGCGGTCCTCCAGCGCTGCCGAAGAGGTCGCGGTTGCGCTAGCCTTCGCGGATCCCCGGACACGCACGGTTCTTAGTGACTCTAAACAAGCCATCCAAAATTTCTATAAAAAAACTCACTTTGTCTCCCCGCCGCACACTTGCTCCGCGGTTGAGCTCTGGACAGAACTGTAAGCTCACTGTGGGTACCTGCTCACGCGGGGACCTCTGGGAACGAAGGGGTCGACCGTTTAGCCCAAGGCCTAACTACCCGGGAGGCCGGCCCCTCGAACCCGGATGCTCTCGCAGAGGCCCCCAAATCCTATGCTGACATTACTAACTTCTGCAAGGAGACGAGACGCATGCACCTGCCTCCCACCCAGACCTCGACCGAGCTCAAGCCACCATGCTTCGCAGACTGCAGGCCGATTCCATTCCCAGTCATTCTAGGCTTTATTTAATCAGTGCCGGGGCTTACGACCCCATCTGTACTAAGTGCGACCACGGAATGTTCGCCACTCGGGAACACATTCTCTGGGAACGCGAGGGTAACCCTCCCCCACAATCATTACTGCCATCTCCCTCCAAGGAGGGTTTGAACCAGCTGCTGATAAGCGCAGACAGGAAAACACAACTGGCACTCGTCTCATGGGCATAAGACGTCGCACCCACCTGGGAGCCACACTAGGCCTACCTGCCATAACATCCTACCCTACAGTGGCAAATAAAGTTGTTTCTCTCTCTCTCTCTATCTCTCTCTCTCTCTTGGATTGCAGTGTATATGTCAATGGGTATGCGCTACCTTTATGATCATTATTAAAACATGTTATCGACAATTACGCATCAGCGACAACATAGATTCCTAATAGCATTAAAGTCGACAATCTTCTTCAAAGGATGGATGAACTTCCAGTTTATATTACTGCGCTGAAATAGCCCTGTTTCATTTCAAGTTGGAGCTACGTAGGACTATAAGGTGTGCTTCTTCGATGATGTGAAAATAATCGTATTGAGTTAACATTTGCCACCTCGAGATGAAGGTGACAGTGCGTGTTGTAGCGATAATTTTTTGGCGACTTTACTCGCGCGCCACTCCCTCTGGCAATGAAAATAAAGGTATGTAGGAGAAACAAGCTCAGTGCGCTCCTGAAAGAAAAAAGAAACAGAGAAGTTTCATATTCTCCTCCGCATTAATATAGGCTGGGGAAGAGGAAGTGCAAGCATATTTATAAGCATAGCTACAAACTAAGGCAAACCACGGCACTGAGTTTTAAATTTGACTTATTTTGGGGCTTTTCCTTGTTTGGGCAAATGCGAAACCGTCATGTGGGGAAGCTGTGCTGATTCAGCATGTGTTCCAAGGAATCGAAACCGCCGTCAGTCTCTGCCGGACTACACGGCGTAGTAACAGGCGTGGAGAAGCTCGTACCCCGTAGCTTTCCCTTCGTTGCTACAGAAAGCGATGAGTTCACAGACGAGGTCATAAACGCCGCCTGAAGCCCGACACTGTTTTCTTTATTGAAAACGTTGCCACGACGCGCGTCTTCCACAAGCCAGGCCTAACCGCTGCACAGTAAGCGCGTCACGCCACGACTGCCACGCGTACTATCGGCGCAATACGAAACGCGAACAGCAGAGCTCGTGGCCGAAGCGAAGCTGGAAGTAGTGCGCGCCGTCCAGACGTCACCTTCGACAGGCGCGCACGTCTGGTTTGACAGCACAGCACGACGATGCTGCCACTACGCTTCGATGTTTTCGTTTGTGTTCTGGTCCTCTTTTATTTGAAATATCTGAAAGCTGGAGAAGAGAAAAACCGAAGAAAGCCGAATCTAAAATATCACCGTATGGGGGCGAGTGTGGTCGCAGAGATGTCGCAAAACGACAAGCCAAAAGCGATGCTCGCCGTCCAGTTTGCGCCGTCATCATTACTGCGCCGCCATCTTTTCTCGCTCTCGAATGCGAGTATCCAGAACAGAAACGAAAATATCGCAGTGTAGCGACAGCATTGCCACGGCAGTGTGGTCTCACCGGATCTGCACGTCTTGCAATGGCGAGGAATGCAGGGCTGGCACTGCACCTTCAGTTATGCTTCGTGCATGCGCTCCGATGTTCGTGTTTCGTTGGACGCCGATAGTACGCTTTATGTAACAGTCACCGATGATGAGGAGCACCTACCGTTCAATATTCTTCCGCCGCATTGTTCGTTGTCACGCTGAGTTATTAAAATTAAATTATGGTGTTTTACGTGCCAAAAACCACTTTCTGATTATGAGGCACGCCGTAGTGGAGGACTCCGGAAATTTCGACCACCTGGGGTTCTTTAACGTGCACCTAAATCTAAGTACACGGGTGTTTTCGCATTTCGCCCCCCTCGAAATGCGGTCGCCGTGGCCGGCATTCGATCGCGCTACCTCGTACTCAGCAGCCCAACACCATAACCACTGAGCAACTACGGCGGGTCCTGAGTTATGCTTCTCCTGAGCGCGCTTCGCGATTAGTACATTTTGCAAATGACACGAGTACTTGCAGCGCAAGTGCTGATCGCAGAAGCAACTCCTCGTGCCCTGTTTACCTCAATCTAAGAGGACTCTCGCACTCTCAGAGGAACACGCTAGCATTTATTCGCACATAAAAGCTAAACTTACCGAGAACTCCCGCAGATAAATTCAATAGAGGGAGAAGCAGCATGCTCAAGTTCAAAGGAGCTGCCTGTAGTACCCTGTCTTTCTTAAAAATATATGTATGGGCAAGTGCTCTTTCTACTTCCTGTGCGTATTGTCCCAGCCACATAAATGATTGACTACACAAATGATCAAATATCCTTGACCTTTTAGCCGAAGCACTTTTGTACGTTCAGGTCACTAAATTGTTATCGTGTTCCTATGCGACGACTGCGTCTTTCACACCACCTGTGACTACATTAGTGAACCTTCTTGTGCGGGTGTAAGCGTAGTTACTGTTCTTCCTTGTTCTTTATTCCACCTCGCCTTTACTTATCCTTCTTTCACTCTTTCTCATTCGCTCATATCTAGAATAGCCGAATAGGCAATACTTTGGTTATGAATCCTACCTGCGTTCTCGCTCATCCCTCTTTTTTTTCCTACACCAAAGTTTCGGACTCCAAGGTTTGAGCTGTGGCATTTACGAAGAGCAGAGCCATAGACGAATAAGTGCGTTACTCGGCAAAGCAGATCGAATGCAAGGAATTAACTCAACATAACTGCAATGAAATTGGCTAGTTTGCGGTTATCGGCATCTGAACCTGTGAGTACAGTATCGTCTGAGATTTATTCGAATAGAAAAATTGAATTTTTGCCGGTATTGCAACTTCCCGTTAAGCGAAGCTTTGCTTCCTCGAAGTCTTCGAGTTAAGCATTCAAATGCACGTGAAACGCGAAATTTACCGTCTTAGACAACCGCTGCACCACCTTGAATGAAATTATAATGCATCTAAGAGAGAGAGACACATAGCTCAATGCATCTGATTTGAGGCATCAACAGCTCACAAACACCATCGAGAATCGGCTAATCTTCCAAATCTTGAAGCATAAAGAAGATAAATCACTTCTGTAAACTCTATCTGTTCGCTGGTTTAAAAGAGAAGACATAGGTGTTGACAATCTCTTACGTTAATTGACTTGTTTCTGAGCTTCGATAAAATCACTTTCCAAAACTATTGTTACATTTCAGAGTAGTCTGCACTCTACAAAATTGGTACACTTTAGAGGACGAAAATGCTTGCAGTTTACGGAATTGCGATATCGGTTCTATTGCATAGTTATAAACTTGACACCTCCCGGTTATTCACATTTTCCAATTTTGGGTAATTAGTATAACAGAGTGAATGACATAAAGGAAAAAACAAATATGCAGCTAGCAGATGGCATAGTTCTCATCAGCTTATTCTTTTCGTGTGAAGAAATTGCACCAAACTACGTCCGGTGGGTCCCAAACGAAATGCTTCCGGTATTTCCAGCTGGCGAGGTAAAGCTTGTACGTTAGATGTCTCTGCACTCTCAATATATCTGAAAGCTCCTCAATATTCACCTGGAAGACGTTGAGCTCGTCGGTGACCGTGTCGTCTTCGTCGTCGGCGTGGTGGAATAGACGCAGACGCCTTTCACGTCGCGCAAGCCGGTGCGCTGGCACTGGTAGACACCCTCCACGCAGTCGGCCTCGCCCAGGCAAGGAGTGGATTCGCTGCAGGGGGCGCCCACGTGACCCACTACGGGCCTGGGTGGCACGGGAGGGACTGAAAAACATCACAAAACGTAGAGGGGGCAGCTATGTTAATGCTGGAGGTCTTGAGCAATTTACTAAGGAATACTTATAGAAATAATGACGCGGTATTTGGGATTACAACTACAACCCGCCGTGGTTGCTCAGTGGCTATGGTGTTGGGCTGCTGAGCACGAGGTCGCGGGATCGAATCCCGGTCACGGCGGCCGCATTTCGATGGGGGCGAAATGCGAAAACACCCGTGTGCTTAGATTTAGGTGCACGTTAAAGAACCCCAGGTGGTCAAAATTTCCGGAGCCCTCCACTACGGCGTGCCTCATAATCAGAAAGTGGTTTTGGCACGTAAAACCCCAAATATTATTATTATATTATTACAACTACAGAAAGCTGAGCTAGTTGGAAGTTATTCATCGTGAAAGAAAGTTAAGCGTCTAACGGTAGAGACCTGGTATCTCAATAGTAGTGTAAGCGCATACGCCAGCCAGTGTTCTATTAACTCGTGGAAAGGGGAAATGAAATGCATAAACAGATATCTCTCGCGTAGGGCCAGAATTCTTATGCCTGATTTACAAGTGGCGTTACCATACATGAGCATGCGCAGGATACACATAGCGAGCCCGCAACTTGGGCTAGTTGGATTGGAACCACCGTTAAGTCGATGTAGCAGCGTTAGTTACGTGTAACGTGGGTTACCGGATTGATTTCGATATCCGCGGGGCTTCCTTGCGTAGACCGCCCGCACTTCCTGTTTAACATTTTTTAAGTGAATAATTTGTACTATGCACATATCGAAATGGCAAAATCCGGAAGTAATTAAAAGGGGAAAATTCCGCTGTAGTTGGCGACAACATATTTAAGGTTTTTCGCGTGAACTGTCAGAAGTTTAACACGCTATAAACGGCATTTGGTTCATTGGACTTTTCTATTCGCAACACACGAGGGTGTGAAATACGGCCACAGATCGTATGTGAAGCCCGTTTTTTCTAAAACCCAAGGAAGGCTGGATAAATGTTTTAGCACCAGTGCATGAGGAGAGACAGCTGGCGCTAGAAATGTTATCCACGTTTAGAGTACCATACATCACTGACAACACACAACACTGCCAAGGGAAGTTTTATGCTCGAGGAAGCAAACCCTCCCCCCCTCCAAAAAATAAAATAAACAAAAACATCAAGCTGAGAGACCTAACCTCAGCGTGATGCGACGCAGGAACATTTCTAAAATAGCAGGGAAGGCCATACTTATTTGAGGTACAATGTCGACAAAATCGTGTAATTAGCACTGCCGGCGATCACATTTCCGGAAACTGTTTTTGTCGCTCGTATTTCTCGATGTCAGATATTTCCTGCAAATCATAGCGCTTCCTACAGGAATCATCAGTCCGGAAAGTTAACTACCGTTTTCTTTTTTTTGTCAGATCCCAGTCGCAATTCAACCGCTGTGACCTGGATTCGAAATCGGCACCACGTGCTCTGCAACAGAATATTATAGCCACTGAGCAGCAGCAGCAGCGGTTCCAACGCGGAAGTTATCTTCGTGAGCAAAGCAAACTTTCTTCCAAAAGCAAGGCGACTTACGATTTGGCTTCTGCGTGCGCTCGGGTGCGTCAGTTGGTCGAGGAGTTTCGGCGTCTGCAAATAAAGTCGGGACGTGAGGGTTAGACAGAATATTAGTAAGTATTGAATCTATAGCTGCATTGATATATCTTATGCGCCCAAAAATCAGCGTGCGCTCCACCTGCACCAAGACATGGTTTTTTTTTTCGCGAAGCATGCATTATACCTTCTAGGGCCAAATAAGTTGCTCGAATGGTGAAGGGTGGGTTGTCCGTAAGCAAGTCCGCCCGTATGACTACAGCGGTACAGCGGCGATGTCAAAAGGTTACGTTGCATGCCGGTGTTATCACCATTGGCGACTTTAAAGGCCGTGATGCGGATGGCGGCAATGTGTTTTCGATCACACTGGAAAAGAGGCGCCACTGGCGTAAATTGTTGCTGAACTGATAACTCCATACAGTCGCAATACCCACACGAATTTAACAGTGAAGCCATCGAAATAACGCGCATTTGTGCGTGTTCACTGTAGGTCTAGAATTTGTATGTCAAAACGAAACGGACTAGTTGACGTAATATCCACGTGACTACTCTCTATACAGCTCAGTGTGAATCGGCCGATGCTGATGTTACATGAGAGGGGCTATAGCGTAAAATCGGTGTCCCCCTTATTTATTTTTTTCATTTACGCCTTTTTTGCTTGCAAGGTCAGTTTTACCGCAGGTTATACTGAATTTGTTATTACGCAAGCCTATATAATCTAGCTTCACCTAATAGTTACTGTTAGCGTCCCCTGATGGATCTGTTTCCTTTTATATACAATTTGTGCTCATCTCTCGTCACCTTACTTCTTACGCCAAAACCATAGGACTAATGTCTAACTTACCTTTCAAAAATAATGAATGACGTTCAGATGGGCATCTCAACATACTTCTTAGTTGTTTGCATCAGAAAGTCAGCAGAAATGCCACGAGATATCATTAATGATTTTCGAAAGTATTTGGCATGAGCATGACATGGTATTCGTGCTATATGAAATTTGCTCCCAATGAGTGAATTACAGAGGACCTTATTTAGCGCCATTCATAAAGCACTGCTTGAGAATACTAAAGCCATTTCGCTCCTTTGTGCAAGGGGCCCCACCATAATCCTAAAACTGGTGACTGCTGTGCTAACGCGGCCCTTTTAACATTAACAAAAATTGGGATAATATTCGAAATAATAACGTTACGGTCGTGAAACGCCTTGGAGAAATCGAAACCAAGCCCATGAATATCGCTCCGCTTAGTGCAGTTTCCCTATGTGACAGTCATAATTTCAGTTTGAGGCAGTTATTGAGAATTTAATCTGAAGAAGGTGACAGTTCATTGGGGCATAAAGGCTGCAAAACTAGACCATTCTCATGCAGCGTCATACTTACTGACGTGAAGTCGGGCAGGGTCTAGAGGGAGACAGCAGGCAAACAAAGCACAATATAATTAGCGGACACTCAGGTAAAAATTACGGCAAGGAAACACATATTTTAATCTTTCGACTACAGTTTTCCTTCGAGCTTTTTGTGCGTTACGTTCGAGCGCGAACAAGCATTTTTATATTTGCCAGGAGCCTAATCTTGCCGCATAACAACTGATGCAAGTAACCATTGTGAGTGAGCCAGTGTTCATTGTATATCAATATAAAGGAATTCTCGAAATAGTCCTAGTTATATTTAAATAAATTTTGGGTGCCAATGCAGGCCTGGCACAATTTTAAGGGTGGACGTTCGCTCATTAAATTCGTTCGCCCACTACAATGTACATTGTACTAACCACGAGCCAACAGTAATAGAGAAACTAATTGCCTCAGGAATGGGACTTAGTCAGGTAGGGTATGGTGGTTGCAGTCACTGGCAAATAAATGTTGCACCTTCCTGTAATGATCAGCCACAAAAAGCTGTACAAAAAGACAGATATATAAAGACTGTTAAACGACAACTGAGAAAAAGTTAAAGAAAGACAAGATACAAAATGTTTCCAGTAAGTGGCATAGCATGACCTAAAAGCGGTAAGAGTAACGTAAGGAGGTAAAAATTAAACCACTGTTTTCCATGGCGTCATTCAAACTGATTGCAATATTTCTGGCTGCTTATCAGTGTCGAATATTGAAATCATCTTTAGCACTCATATATCAATCATAAGTTATGATCACTCGTACAGGGTACGCTAAAATAAGGAAATGCAGGAAAAGCACACAACTATATTCCTTTAGATCAGTTGAAAAGAGAAATTTTCGTAATATGAGGGGCTCTTATTTTCGTAATATGAGGGGCTCTTATGAGGCGTGAAATGACGGTAATGAAATAACAGCCGGAAGGCCGCTCTCTAATTCAAGAGCACCGAGCAACAGGATTTTCCCCAATTATGTGACTTTTGTCTGTCAGCGAGAACCCAGCTTTAGTCCGCATTTTCAGCACAACTGCTCCGCTAGACCTTCAACCTCGACTCCACTTGAATGACAGCGCGGACAATCAGCTGAACTAGTCACTGTGCCTCAACGACCCGCTCCCCCTCCCCCCCCCCCCCCCCCGATGAGTCCTCAGTGAATTACTTCTTTTTCGTTTCCTTGCATTCCGGCGACGTTCTAAATGAACTGGAGTGAGGGCTAGTTTCTGAAACCTCTCCGTCGTGTAGAAATCACGGAGGTGGTTTATTACACCATCTCGTCTTATTCAGTGGAGAAGAGGCACCGTGTGAGACAGAAACGAGGGACACTTTATCTGTGAAATAACACGAAGGGCAGCGACTTGCTATTCCAGGCCCAAGCTCACTGTCTGAGGACAGAGAACATTCCCCACGAATATTTGCGACACGATGAGGTATGCGTCTGCTGAAGCAAAAGTTCTAAGATGAGTTGGCGCATTGTAATTCCAAGATCTTCTCCCACCCAGCAGGTCTATGAAAAGAAACATATATTGCTATGAGGTTATTATTTGTTCTTTTCTCGTTTGGAGATATTGCCTGAGCACGGACTTTTGATTTAGCAGGAACAGACTCTTGTCAAACACGATGTCAGAGTCAGTCGTTTGCAATTTACGCATCCGCGTGATAACAGTACGGTGAGTCAAAATGGCTCATTGAACAGCGGAAGTATTGAGCAGAAATATTTGATGCTTACAAGGAGCCGACAGCATGAGGGAGAAAATAATGAGCAAAACCAGGAGGACCTGGATGCACCCGAGGAATGGCAACAGTGGGCCTTCCCTTCTTCTGTAGAGAGAGAGAGACAGACAGAAACCACAACTCATTGAGTGAGATGACATAACCACTTTCATTATTTCACTTTGCAGATTCACAACTTTTTCCCGTGACACGTACTGATCAACTCCCTTCTAGATTCACCCACCGCGGTGGCTTAGCGGCTATGGTGGCTCGTATGAGCACGAGGTCACCGGAACATATGCCGGCCGTGGTGACCGCATTTCTATGGGGCCGAAATGCAAACAGAAAGAAAGAAAAAGAAACCCCCTTTTCTCATGTATTGGGGGCACGTTAATAATTCCCTGGTGGTCCAAATTAATTCGGATTCCCTCACTACGCCGTGCCTCATAATCAAATCGGGGGTTTGGCTCGTAAAATCCCAGAATTCGTTTGTTTATTCATTACATCGATGCCCCACTTACCGCAAGTAGTCGACGTATCCGCAAATTCGCGAGACTAAGAAAGATTTGTGTGTACTAACATAAAACAAACTCTAAGGTTTTATGTGCCAAAACCACCAGCATGAATACTAAGTCTGCCAGAGAAAGGAACTCCGGATTCATTTTGTCGAAATCGGTTCTTTAAATAGCATCCTGAAACACGTGCGTTGTTTCATTTCTCTTTGCATGGAAATACGGCCGCCACGGCCGGGATCGCACCCACGACCTCAAACTTCAAAGCTCAGTGTGATAGCCCATTAGCTACTGTGGCGGGTGATATATACATTTGCGAACACAGGTTGCGTGCTACTTTCACACAGATTCCAATTTTTTCGAGGCATCACTCTGCCTCCGCCTTGCTGATTTTCACAGAATTCGGTGTATGTTCATTGCTCCCACACGTAAAGTTGTCCATTTGTTTCCTCTCAGCCATTTGGCCTACAATCTACCAACTTGCGTTAGAGCACGTATTAGACAGAGCAATGTTTGTGGCTTAGTGTCAAGTACCTTATAGCGTATACTGTAGAGTTTTCTGCAATTTCCGAGAGCCATTTGGCACTGGTGTCCACGGCAGCCGCAAGCGTCGCCATTAAGCCAGCTAAGGAATAACGCCTAATGGTCGCAATTGAATAAACTTGGTCCTCGTGGCATGACATGACCTTCTCACTGTGAGAGCTGATCAGTCTCAACAAGACCTTGTGCTATAAATGGAACTGAAATCACATCAAATCAAATCGAATCTTATTTACGTCATAAAATTTAATGCGCGACATGTGCTTTCAAAGAATCACATAGCTGTAACGGTACTTCCTGATTCGTATGCATGTGCGCTGAAAATAATTACCATCACGCCCTTAGAATACACTTTCGCTTGGTAACTTAGAAAGATAAAGCGTGATAGGCAAGGTCACGAGAACGTTTGAAGCCGGAGGCACGAAGACTAGGCAACTCTGTCTGCTGCTGAATGCTCTCATGTTAGCTCATAGGTCGGAACGACAGGCTTCCCTTTAGCAAATTTACTGCGACACTGTAGGCTTTTTAGCCTCCAGTAACTTCATGAGGACCCACCACTTTCTAGACGTTGTGAATGGCGCCGCACGTTTCAAATGAGCTGAGTTACGTCCATAACAATGCTACCGTTATAAAACGTTGCCAAAGATTGTTAGCCTGCTATTATCACAGCGACTAGTTTCGCTTCCATGCATGCAAAGTGCCAGCGCAGCACCTTTATCTCCAGTCATTGTTACGCCCGCTGTTCTTTCATCGCTGACAAGGACCCTGGTTGACCCTAAGCGGCCATATTCTGTCGAGAATGCGGCAAACATTTCAAGTGGCTCTGTTGAGCAGGCAACCCAATGAACGGATGATGTCAAAACGCAAAATTTCTTTCCTACTTTCTTTAACCACGGCGATACGAGGCTCATAACGGCGGGGTAAATGCCTCCGCTATCCAGCACTGCGGAGTATCAATGTGTATACATATGAAAAGATTCGGTGCTTTTTTATCTCTACACATGCGTTGCATTGATACTTTACGCTACCCTATAGTGCAACGTCAACCAGAAATGGACCACTGCGGCTCTGGTAATGATGATTAGTTTACTTGTGGCACTGACCCATTTCATGCACCTCCTACGACACGCCGCCTGCGTTGCGGCTATATGCAGAATATCCATTTCACGTTCTAAAAATGTGCTGTCAAGTTGAACTCACGGCTCGGAGAGGGCTTTCAAATCCGAGGTCTTTGCTGTATCCGTGAGGGGCCTGGGCTGTGAATTTAGGGCAGTGCCCGAGAACATGGCGTTCTCTTGAGCGCGTGGAGGAATGCCGGGTGACGTGATGCAGGACGGCGTGATACCGGGCGGCGTGATACCGGACGGTAGGCCAGACGGGACAGGAGAAGCGCTGCTGGTCATGGTGTCGGTCGTCGTGTTCTTTCGACTTTGAGTGTCGGAAGTCCAACTACTGGACCAATGTTCGGAGCGCGTACTTGACTGCGAACGAGGATATATTGAGAGTGGGAGGAAACGCTTTCTTCTGTTTATTTGGAGGGACGCTATATGCGTATAAAAGGTTTGACGTGTATTTGTTATTTAGGCTTCTAGATTGCCAAAACAGCAGTCTTCGTAGATGTAGAGATTCATTATTTGACGCACAATAACGAACATAACGAATGGGAGGGACAACTGCTGTTAGGTTGACGAAACTCTCAATCCCTGTATCTCGAATAGGGGCCAGCATTAGGTCATAGAGATATTGAACGATACATGACGTTGCAAGCTACAAACAATTCACATATATTGACAAACGTGCAAGGTATAATCACACCAAACACAGCAATACAAAACAAGAATTACAAGGGACATCCGTTATATATGTTCGCATGAGTAACTCCACGGTGAAGAAAACACAGCAAGAAATTTACAATAATATGTAATTTTTTAAGCATTTAACAATAAGAAATTACTTAAAATAAAAGGCACGCTTTGAGAATGTTTTTTTATGACTTTTGTATGAGGGCCGCCATTCTCAAAATTCTGACAAATAAGTTAGTCAAGAACGTAAGGCCTGGTATGAGTAACTTTAGTGATTGAGTAGTGCATCAAAATAACCCTCATACACGGCATGAGTAAGCATGCAGCATACATATACCTTAATATATGCGGTGCTCCACGGCGACACCAACGCCGAGGGCGAAAGATTTGCTCGGAGTGATCATACAATTGCTATCGCAATAATAGCGATTCATTAATCCCTTTCAGGCTAGTCAAGTTTAAGTAGTAGGTCGCTTTCTAAAGTAATTTAACGTTTTTTCTATATTTATGCAGAAGACACTCGTTGGTGCGTGCCACATAAAATTCAAAGCTATCACTAAGCATGACGTAACGTACGCGAAGTATTACCAGGAAATAAAGGTCCACGCAAATTATAGCCATGGCTCAAAAAGCGCGATCCTCAAAGTGCGCATGAAATGACGTCGCAAAGCCCCTGGATGCGTACTCACCATGGTAGAAGTCCCTTGCTTCGATTGACATGACATGTCTCTCCTGAACGAGGCTCTCGTGAGGAGGCCGAAACGTCAGTTAAGAAAAAAAAGGTGTCACTTTGGTCGGCAACTGTTTCCTGTTGTCGCCTTGGAACGACTCGTTCGAGTGGAGCTTGATCAGCGGCTCGTCCGGCTGCTTCCCCTGCGTGAAAAAAAAAACAAAAAAAGAAAACGAGGCGAACATTGTTGGTGGATGTGGCGTGTTGTCGTAAACGGGCACCGCCTACTCACCGGCCGAACTCGACTCTCTTCTCTCCACGACTGGCAAGTCGAAGAAAATTTTGTTCCCTGGTTTTGGAAACCGCCCCCACGGATGGAACGCGCCGAACACACTTCCTTGTCGTCTTCTTTGCTCGACCGTAGTAATTGGTCGAGCTCGTGCGTTTGGCAATATAAGCGCGCGTTCTCGCAAGCGGATCGGTGGGCTTGTGTCCCCGTATGGTTTAGCTCTAAATATACTCAGTACAGTGATGAATCGCACGGCGTATGAATCTCTATTACAGGGGCATAGTACAGTTCAGTGGGGTGAACAGAAGTACAGTAGGAGCTGAGGCTTTCTCTTCAAAAGTAGGGAGGAAGACGATGAAGTTCCAGTGTAGCTTATTATGACGTATTGTACGCATTAAACCGGTACCCACAATCAACAAAGAAAACGCGTTTATATCAGCAAAGCAATAACACTCCTACTTGTCCTTTTTTCCCGGTATGAAGAAAGCGTAACTTATAACACTCGGTTATTCTCTTGCTCCGGACATGCGTCGTGATCTGCTGAGAGGAGATGATGAAGAAGGTAAAGCGATCGAAATGTAGATACACGGTATTTAAATCTGTATTAGCAGTACTAAAATTATATTGACATTGCTCGGTCATTTGCAATCAATTCCGGTTACATACGTCTGTAAGGGACCAAATGATGTCGAGGCCCATGCCGATGAGACCTTCTTCCCTAATTATAGGGCACCTTATTGCGGTAAGCAGCGCAAAACAGGGAAAGGAAGAGGTGAGGACGCCACAGAAAAGATGGTCTGCCTGCAACGTTAGTCACCTGTAAACGTGGGCTCACGTCGCAACGTAGCTTTTTTTTTAACCCATTGCACGTCATGAGTTTAGAGCAACGCAGAGCGCATTTAGGGAGTCAGAGCGACAGATCTTCAATGGCAGAAAATTGGAGTTGTCAGCCGGAGTGTCATTTAACTTCCTTGCGCCACATTGAGGGCCTGCGCAGTTGGCTATATGTGGTCCAAACCTCTTTTCGCCGAAACGATTTCCGACGCTGGACGCAAGATGCCCACACCCGATATTTTGCGACACGGGGCCCTTAAGTGGCATCTTTAGCTCGGGCCCAACTCCGACGCGGCATATTCAAATACATGTAAAACGCCAAGAAGTATTTCTGACATAAGCCCTGGATCGATTTTAATAAATTTTGTTGCATTTGTGAGAAAAACTTGAATGCTAGTGACCATTGGAACCGGAACTGCGATTTAGGGCTTGAATTTTGTTAAGAGAATTTTCAACAATTCGGAAGTTTGAAAAACATAGAAGCACGAAGTTTAGAAACGCATAGCTCTGCATCAAGGACAGATATCGCGGTCCTATGAACTGCATCCATTAGATCAATGAAAGCGCACAAATTTGATGTCATCTTTCATCTTACGTGAATTTATCACGTCGCTTACAAGGGTTCTGCAAAAGCTCCATTTCCAGGTTACTAAATTTTTTTAGATTCATGTGTAACATATCAATTTTGTCCGCTTTAGATGTACTAATAGATGCATTTCACATATTTGTATATCATTTTTCGTTGATGAGTTGGAGTTGTAAACTTGATAGTTTCGTTTGTTGAAAATTTTACTTTCCACAATTTTTAATAAAAAATTCCCAACCTAAATCAAGAATTCGAAACCAACAGTCACTAGATTTTTGAGTTTTTCTTTTCAATAGAACAAAACTCGTCAAATTTGGTGAAGTGGTTGCCGGGAAAAACGAATTATTCTTTTATATGTATTTATATAGGAGCACCCGAGCTAAAGCTTCTTGTTAACGCTGCCGCGTTTATGTACCCAAAAGCAATCACGGCAACATGCTAGGGATATGAACAAGTCCGCTTGTTGCTGCTGCAGCTATTGTTCTCTCGTGATTAAAGCACTTCGCCGCTGCGTAAGAAAAGTCCGAGATTTCGACAAAATTAATATTTATTTGGAGACCTGCGACAGAAACTGAATCAAGACCTGCGACAGAAACAGGTATTTGATCCAGTTGCTAAAAAAGAAAAAGAAAATTTACGAATATGCTATACATAACTCAATTTCTACAACATTTCGGCGCTAATAAATGCGCGCGCATTAATTTGCCGAATTGAATTGTCCCGGGCAAATGCTAATTCCGCCCGCGCTTCACGGTTCTCCACCGCTTCCTCTTCTTCCTCCCATTGGGCAGTGACGTTGAGCGCCACGGTGCCACACGAGTACTCTTCGTTGCGGGCCCTCCCGCCTGTCTCCGAGGTGTACGGCCGGTCGCCGTCTTCATTGGTCACGGACGCGGCCTCGGTCTCAGTACTAGCGGTAGTGGTGCGTAGTCGTACGCTACGCACGACCGAGAACCGCATGGGGGATTGGAGGGTCTTCGTGCTTGGGTGCCTGCAAGACCGAGTGACAGGGAATCATTATTGCTATTAAGAATTTTAGGGGCGAAACTTAATTCAGCTTGCGTTATGTCTCTGTGTATCTATGCATGAATGTCGGCGTCTAAACTGCTTCCCTACTAAAGTCACTAAGTAGGCAGTGGTTTGATGGGCAGAGCGTCGGGCTGCGGTGCTGAGGCAAGCGGCTTCAAAAACTAGAGCCACTGGGTTTCAAAACCCGGACCTGTCATTCTCTTCAATAAATATATCTGGTGCCAGCTTACTCGCCGCAGGGGAATGCGGGAGACCGAACTCTGCGGCCTTACACAAGTCTACCTTATTAGTAGGATTGTATACACATACCCGTAGTACCACCTGCGCCGCAAAGACGAAGAGGCGGTAAATAGCGTCATCCGCTCGGAGTACAAAGCGCCAATTGGACTGCACCAGTCCGCCAGCACACAGCGTCTCCTACAGCTTGGAGTATACAACACCCTCACAGAGCTGATAGAGGCACACAAGACTGCGCAGATACTCCGTCTTTCTCGAACACGGTCGTTACATTCTTAACCGTCTTAACATTAACCCTACGGGTGACATCCACCCCACTGCTCCCCTCCCGACTGGAGTCGGCTGGTGATCAAACCCATGGCCAAGAATATGCTACCGGCCGCCACGATAGGCACCGCCAACTGAAGGCACAAGCCTTAGACGTCACCTACTCCATCGGCAAGCATGCCACGTACGTGGACGCGGCAAAATGCGACTCTAACGCATACGTAGCCTGCGCAGCGACGCCAACCATCACTCTCATCAGCACCGCCACAATGCGCACACACTCCTCCACCGCTGCTGAAGAGGTCGCGATCGCGCTAGCCATCGCGGATCCCCGGACCCGCACGCTTCTCAGTGACTATAAACAAGCCATCCAAAATTTCTAAAAAAAACTTACTTTGTCTCCCCGCCGCGCACATCCTCCGCGGTTGAGCTCTCGACAGAACTTTAAGCTTTGTGTGGGTACCTGCTCACGCGGGGAACTCTGGGAACGGAGGGGTCGACCGTTTAGTCCGAGGGCTAACTACCCGGGAGGCCGGCTCCTCGAACCCGGCTGCTCTCGAAGAGGCCCCCAAATCCTATGCTGACATTACTGATTTCTGCAAGGAGACGAGACGCGTGCACCCGCCTCCCATCCCGACCTCGACCGAGCGCAAGCCACCATGCTTCGCAGACTGCAGACCGATTCCATTCCCAGTCATTCTAGGGTTCATTTAATCACTGGCGGGGATTACGACCCCGCCTGTACTAAGTGCGCTCCCGGAGTGTTCGCCACTGCGAGGGTAACCCTCCCTCACAAGCATTACTGCCAGCTCCCTCCGAGGAGGGTTGCAGCCAGCTGCTGACAAGAGCAGACAAGGAAACACAACTGGCACTCGTCTAGCGGGCCCAAGACGTCGCCCCCACCTGGGAGTCACACTAGGCCTACCTGCCCTGTTTTCCAACACTGCAGTGGCAAATAAAATAGTTTCTGTCTCTCTCCCTCTCTTGGATTGCAGTGTATATGTCAATGGGCATGTGCTACCTATGATCATTATATAAAACATGTTATCCGCAATTACGCATCAGCGACAACATGGAATGCTAATAGCATTAAGGTCGACAATCTTCTTCAAAGGATGGATGAACTACCAGGTTTTATTACTGCGCTGAAATAGCCCTGTTTAAGTTCAAGTTGGAGCTACGTAGGGCTATAAGGTGTGCTTCTTCGCTGATGTGAAAGTAACGCTATTGACTTAACATGTGCCAACTCGAGATAACGGTGACAGTGCGTGTTGTAGCGATAATTTGTGGCGACTATACTCGCGCGCCACTTCCTCTGGCAATGAAAATAAAGGTATGCAGGAGAAACAAGCGCAAGAGGACTCCTGAAAAAGAAAGTAACAGAAAAGTTTCGTATTCTCCTCCACATTAATATAGGCTGGGGAAGAGGAAATTCAAGCATTTTTATAAGCATAGCAACAAACTAAGATGAACCATGGCACTGAGTTTTAATTTTGACTTATTTTTGGGCTTTTCCTCGTTCGGGCAAATACGAGACCGCCGTGTGTGGAAGCTGCGCTGATTCAGCATGTGGTCCAAGGAATCGAAACCGCCGTCAGTCTTTGCCGGACTACACGGCGTAGTAACACGGCGTAGTAACACGCTCGTACCCCGTAGCTTTCCCTTCGCTGCTACATAAAGCGATGAGTGCACGGACGAGGTCATAAACGCCGCGTGAAACCCGACACTGCTTTCTTTATTGAAAATGTTCGCACGACGCGCGTCTTCCACAAGCCAGGCCTAACCGCTGCACAATACGCGCGTCACGCTACGACTGCCATGCGTACTATCGGCGCAAAATGAAACGCGAACAGCAAAGCTCGTGGCCGAAGCAAAGCTGGAAATAGTGCGCGCCGTCCAGACGTCACCTTCGACAGGCGCGCACGTCTGGTTTGACAGCACAGCATGACGATGCTGCCACTGCGCTTCGATGTTTTCGTTTCTGATCTGGTTTTTTTTATTTGAAATATTTGAAAACGAGAAGAGAAAAACCGAAGAAAGCTGAATCTGAAACATGACCGTATGGGGCCGAGTACTATCACACAGTGTGGCGAAACGACAAGCCAAAAACGATGCGTGCCGTCCAGTTTGCACCACCATCATTACTGCGCAGCCATCTTTTTTCGCTTTCGAATGCAAGACAACCAGAACAGAAACGAACATATCACAGTGTAGTGGAAGCATCGCCAGGGCAGTGGGCTCTCACCGGAACTGCACGTCTTGCAATGGCGATGAATGCAGGGCTGGCACTGCACCTTCAGTCATGCTTCGCTCACGCTATCCAATGTTCGCGTTTCGTTGGACGCCGATAATACGCTGTATGTAACAGTGAGCGATGATGAGGAGCATCTACTGTTCCATATGCTTCCGCCGCTTTGTTCGTTGTCACGCTGAGTTATGAAAATTAAATTATGGGGTTTTACGTGCCAAAAACCACTTTCTGATTATGAGGCACGCCGTTTCAAGCTTCAAGCATTGAAGACAAGTTTATGCGACCGTCGAGATAAAATTCTTGACACCGCTATCCTGACTGTCATGACCGATCTTCACCGTTGTGCAGACACTAATGCTGATTCTCTAAAGTGAGCGAGGCAACCGAACTTCTTTGCGCTCCCGTCAGGCCTGGAACGCCGATCTGTCTCACCTACACCGAACACGCGCGGAGGCTGTGTAGCGCAATGTCGGCCGCCACCAACTCACCTTACAGCACGTATTAGACAGAGTAATGTTTTTGGCTTAGTGTCAACTACCTCATAGCATATACTGTAGAGTTTTCTGCAATTTGCGAGAGCCATTTGGCGCTGGTGTCCACGGCAGCCGCAAGCGTCGCCATTGAGCCAGCTAAGTAATAACGCTTACTGGTCGCAACTGAATAAACTTGGTCGTCGTGGCTTGAAATCACCTTCTCACTGTGAGAGCTGATCAATTTCAGCAAGACCTTGTGCTATAAGTAGAACTGAAATCACGTCAAATCAAATCGAATCCTATTTACGTCATGAAAAAAATTAATGCGCGACATGTGCTTTCAAAGAATCACATAGCTGTAACAGCACTTCCTGATTCGTATGCATCTGCGCTGAAAATAATTACCATCAGGCGCTTAGTATACACTTTCGCTCGGCAACTTAGAAAGATAAAGCGTGATAGGCAAGGTCACGAGAACGGTTGAAGACGGAGGGACGAAGACAAGGCAACTCTGTCTGCTGCTGAATGCTCTCATGTTAGCTCATAGGTCTGAACGAAAGGCTTCCCTTTAGCAAATTTAGTGCGGCACTGTAGGCCATTTAGCCTCCAGTAACCTCGTGAGTACCCACCACTTTCTAGACGTTGTGAATGGCGCCGCACGTTTCAAATGAGCCGAGTTACTTCCATAACAATGCTACCGTTATAAAACGTTGCCAAAGATTGCTATCCCGCTATTATCATAGCGACTAGTTTCGCCTCCATACATGCAAAGTGCCAGCGCAGCACCCTCATCTCCAGTCTTAGTTGCGGCCGCTGTTCTTTCATCGCTGACAAGGGCTCTGGTTGACCCTAAGCGGCCATATTCGGTCGAGAATGCGGCAAACATTTCAAGCGGCTCCGTTGAGCAGGCAAGCGAATGAACGGATGATGTCACAGCCCAAAGTTTCTTTCCTACTTTTTCTAACCACGGCGGTATGAGGCTCCTAACGGCGGGGTAAATGCCCCCGCTATCCACCGCTGCGGAGTATCACTGTATACATTTCAAAAGACATGAAAACTGTTTACAGCGCAAACACATGCAACCACAAAGTATAAGGGACAGGACACACTTTGGTTGCATGTGTTTGCGCTGTAAACAGTTTTCATGTCAAGTATGCACCAACTCTCCCAGAAAGAAGTTTTAATAATAACATTTCAAAAGACTCGGTGCTTTTTTATCTATACACATGCGTTGCACTGATACTTTACGCTACCCTATAGTGCAACGTCAACGAGAACTGGACCACTGCGGCTATGGTAATGATGATTAGTTTGCTTGTGTCACTGACCCATTTCATGCACCGCCTACGACACACCGCCTGCGTTGCGGCTATATGTAGAATGCACATTTCACGTTCTAAAAAGTGTGCTGTCAAGTTGAACTCACGGCTCGGAGAGGGCTTTCAAATCCGAGTTCTTTGGTGTATCCACGATGGGCCTGGGCTGGGACTTCAGCGCGGTGCCCGAGAACATGGCGTTCTGTAGAGCGCGTGGAGAAATGCCTGGCGGTGTGACGCCGGACGGCGTGATACCGGGTGGCGTCATACCGGACGGCGTAATACCGGACGGTAGGCCAGACAGGACAGCAGAAGCGCTGCTGGTCATGGTGCTGGTCATCGTGTTCGTTCGAATTTGATTGTCGGAAGTCCATCTACTGGACCAATCATCGGAGTGCGTGCTTGACTGCGAACGAGGATATATTGAGAGTGGTAGGAAAAGCGTTCTTCTGTTTAATTGAAGGGACACTATAGGCGTATAATAGGTTTGACGTGTATTTGTTATTTCGGCTTCTAAAACGCCAAAACAACCGTGCTGCAAAAGCAGTCTTGGTAGAGGTAGAGCTTTATTAGTTGACGCGCAGTTACGAACATGAAGAATGGGAACGACAACTGCTATTTGCTGGAAGCTCTCATCCCCTGTATCTCGAAGAGGAGTCAGCATTAGGTCACAGATATATCGAACGATACATGACGTTGCAAACTACACCCAATTCAAATATATTGCCAAACGTGCAAGGTATAATCACACCAAAAATAGGACTACAAAATAAAAATTTCAAAGGATATCCGTTAAATATGTTCGCATGAGTGATTCAACGGTGAACAAAACACAGCAAGAAATATACAATAATATGTAATTTTTTAAGTATTTAACAATGAGAAATTAGTTAAGGTATGCGGTGAGAATGTTTTTTATGACTTTTGTTTGTGGGCTGCCATTCTCAAAATTCTGACGAATAAGCTAGTCAAGAACGTAAGGCCTAGTATGAGTAACCTTAGTGATTGAATAGCGTATCAATACAAACCTCATATACGAAAGGACTAAGCATGCAGCATACATATACCTAAATAGATGCGGTCCTGCACGGCGACGCTAACGCCCACGGCGAAAAATTTGCTCGGAATGTTCATATAATTGCAATCGCTATAGTAGCGATTCATTCATCCATTTCACGCTAGGAGAGTTTACGTAGTAGGGCGCTTTTTAAAGTAATTTACCGTGTTGTATATACGGATGGAGAAGACACTCGTTCATGCGTCCAACACAATATTCAAACCTATCACTTAGCATGACATAACGCACGCGAAGAATTACCAGGAAGTAAAAGTCCACGCAAATTATAGCCATGGCTCAAAAAGCGAGATCCTAAAAGTGTGCATGAAATCACGCGACCCCGCTCTTTGGGGCGTACTCACCATGGTAGAAGTCCCTGGCTCTACATCGAAGGACATGACTCTTGCTGAACAAGGCTCCCGTGAGGAGGCCGAAACGTCAGTTAAAGAAAAGGTACCACTTTGGTCGGCGACTAATTGCTGTTGTCTCTTTGGAACGACTTGTTCGAGTGGAGCTGGATCAGTGGCGCGTCCGGCTGCTTCGCCTGCGTTAAAAAAAAAAAAACGAGGTGAATATCGTCGGAGGTGGTGGCATGTCGCCGTAAACGAGCACCCCCTACTCACCGACTGAACTCGACTCTGTTCTCTCCGCGACTGGCAAGTCGAAGAAAATACTGTTCCCTGGTTTTGATGCCGGCCCAACGGATGGAACGCGCCGAACGCTCTTCTTTCTCGTCCTCTTTGCTCGAGCTCGTCGGTTTGGCATTATGAGCGCGCGCTCTCGTCAGCCACTAGGTGGACTTGTGTCCCCGTGTGGTTTAGCTCTAAATATACTCGGTACAGTGATGAATCGCACGGGTATTGCTCTCTATTACAGGGGGCGCAGTACAGTTCAGTGGGATGGCCAGAACTGCATTAGAAGCCGGCGATTTCTCTGCAAGCGTATGGCGGCAGAGGATACATGTTGCAGGGTAGCTTATTATGAGGTATTGTAGGCATCAAACCAGCAGCCACACTCAACAAAGCAACAACGATTATATTAACAAAGTAATAACATTCTCACTTGTCCTTCTTTTTGCGGTTTTATGGATGCGTAAATTACAAGGCTCGGTTATTCTCTTGCTCGAGGCATGCGTCATATTCTTCTGAGAAGAGAAGATTATGAAGAAGAAGGTAAAGCGATCGATATGTAGATACATGCCATTTAAGTCTGTATTAGCAGTACTAAAATTATATTGACATTACTGGGCCAGTTTCAATCGAGCCCGATTACATATATACGGTCTGTGCGGGCTCAAAAGTTGTCGAGGCCCGTGTCGGTGAGATCTTCCCATTATTACAGGGCACTTTATTGCGATAAGCAGCGCAAAACGGGGAAAGAAAGAGGTTAGGACGCAACGGAAGGGACTGTCTGCCTGGAATGTTAGGAAACATTAAACGAGGGCTCGCGTTGCAGCATAACATTTTGTTTGGCCTATTGCACGTCATGACTTGATAGCACATTCTGGGAGTGAGAACGACAGATCCTTAATGCCAGAAAATCGGAGTTGTCATCCGGAGTGAAGTACCTCTAGGTTGCTACTACTACATTCTAGGAAAGAGGTTTTGGGGCAGAAGGAAGGCAGATGTGAAAAAAGGAGAAGGGGCCTATGGAGGAGTTCAAGACGACGAGGGCTGCACGGTATACTACTTAAGCCTGTGGTACAGCAGCTCAAGAAGAGTGCGTTCAATTACCGATGGTTTAGATTGCAAGTCAGGTATTGTGAATGCTCTTTCAGATCACTTCGTGTTAATATTCGTTGATGATTTTCTCAATTTATTTTGCCCGTCTGTCGCATTTATAGGTTTATTTTGTTTGTATCGAAGCTGCTCTCCTTTTTCTCTCACTGTCTACAGCGCCTACCGCCCATGCGTAGATGCCCACTAGTTAACCACTTTATTTGCCTCAAATGAAGTCCTGATTGATGTGCCACTCTCGCAAAAGCTAGAAGTAGGAGTCCAGGACATTGCGCTCTGTAGGCGATATAAGTGCAACAAGAAAGAAAAGACTACAAACATTCGCGTGCCTGCCAGATTTGGCGTAAACACACGTGTTCGCGTCCAAGAAGAAAGGAAGCAGACGCCGTCAGAGGTAGAAAGATTAAACGAAACCTGACGTTTCGACCCGAATATGGCAGCCCTGTTCACAATCAATCACACTCTTCTTATCGTGTTGTTGAGAACCTTCATCGTGAACAAGGCTTCCCTGTGTAAGCCGAAACATCAAGTTCTTGAATGGTATTTTCACCTTGGTTGGAGTCTGCTTTCGTCTTCGCCATGATTGTTCCCGAACAGAGTCAATATTGCGAGACTCCCGACTTTATCACGCCGGTGTTCAGTTGCACGCGAGATAATGGAGGTGTCTTCAGCGATCAAGCGACACTTGCGAACTTATCTAGCATACCCACGAAATTGATTTGGCGTTTTAAAAAGCCGCTACCTGTGTCAGTCCATTTCACGGAAAGATACAACTCGTCCTTTTTACATCATCCTTCAATGTACGATATATCTAATGCGATCGTTGTAAGGGCAGTTGGCCAGTGAGGTATGCTTTGGAAGCATAATTTTTACTGTCAACTAAAAATAAGTGTAGTAAGCATCCAAAACAACATGACCTACAACTGTGCGGAATAGAACTAGTGCACAGTTTGTAATCGAAAAGCAGAAAGGAATCCTTGCGTGCAGATTTGTAGCAAGTTTTCGCAAAAAATGTATTAGTGATTTCAATTTCTTGATTAGTGACGACCTACGTCAGTGTGGAAAACAAATTTCTTGGCGAGAAGTAGAACAAAAGTAGAAAAAAAAAACACATTCTGGGGGTTTATGTGCTAGGACCACAATACAATTATGAGACATGCCATAAGAGGGGACTCCGGGTTAATTTTGGGCACCGGGGATTATTGAACGTGCACCAAATGCATGGTACACGGGCGTCGTTAAATTTCACCCCCATCGAAATGCGGCCGCCGCCGCCCGGATTTCAGCCCGCGCCCTTGGGCCTGGCAGCACAACGCCAAAGCAACTATGCCACCGTGGCAGGTGAAAGGAAATCTTTGTGGAATTGTAGAAACATGTTTTTCACAAAAATTTGCAATCTTTAAATAAGGGTTTCGGTTTCTTTGGATATGGCTAAGCCCACCAGTGGGTAACTGTCATGTGTTAACGAACTAACATATACTTTACTAGAAGAAGAAGAAGCGATACACCCGTTGAGCAACGTCTTTTCACTGAGGAACGACCAAAGAACCAACTACCACAGACTTTGCGAGGTAAGCAAAATGTTTTCGCCTCACCCAACAAAGCCCCCTTCTGGCATCCTCAAAAATGCATTTATTTACGTTCTTTTGCACGGCAGGCTGTTGGCGCGTAATGGCTTTGGATGCGCAAAATCTGGAACACCGTGTTGTCAGCACCAGACACCATTAATGATTATAGGGCTGTACACTTAAAACAGTTCTGGTAATGACATGCTGCCTAACGCAAGGTAGCTTCAGTTTGCCGTGTTCGGAAACACATGGTCAAAGCACAATACAAAGAATCCGTCCTTTCTTTTTATTTACGCTCCTTACATTTCTCACATTCTGTTGTTCGATTATATGGCGGCTTTTGACTATTAGTGTCGGTAATTTTTCGAGATTCTAACCAAGTGTAGACGAAAGTACTTGCACGTATGCATGTGTTTGGGAACTTCGACATTACGGAAACAGCAAGTGATTGACTCGACGACGTAGAAAAATAAGGTTGACGTAGCGAACACATACACTCACTGACGCACGTCAAAACTTCGTTAGACACTTAAGTGAATCGTCGCCATAAGTTCTAGTTCTTTTATTGTCTATTGGTATAGCAGCTATTACTTCTATAAACTATGTTCATGTAGCGCGTTGCTTACAATGTAAATGTTTCCATCGCGCAGTGGTTATATGGTGTAGTGATCCCAGTACGAGCCTAAAACAGCGCTGTTCTTAAGCTTTATTTAGGGTTTTCCATTACGGGAGCGGGGGGGGGGGACGTCCTTCAGGCGAATTCCTCGAAGCACAAGGGCATTAGAAACCGGTCTTTCAAGTTAGTTAATCAGTATTTCAGAGGTGGAACTTTCAGCTGCTTAGCATAAGTCGGGAGTACGCCAAGTTGTTCATCATTCAGAGATTGGCTTAAAAATCTGGGGTTTCGTAAGCAACGCAGACCGTTCGAGAAGCCGCAATGGGGGCACTGATACTCGGTCCTTGCCACAGAGAATTAAACTACCGACAACGCGCTCAGCAACTCAACTCCATCATTCACTCAGTCAGCAAGGTGGGGGTAGCGCTACCCATACATTCATCACAAGACCGAAGACTGTGCCAATGGTCGTGGCACACATCTTGCCCAATTCTTATCAAGCATACTTGGAAAACTAAGGCACACGTTGAGAAAGATGATTCTAAGGAACGTGGACAATTAAAGTTAGTGACAGTGGCCCAACAAAGGAAGCTTCAGAATTGAGCAAAGGTTTCACCAAGGGAACGTGACGGGACGCGGAGTTCGGGGCGAGGACTTTGGGGCGAGGACTCCCCTTATTTAAACGATGACTCCAATGTGAGCCTTCCCATGTTTGCCAGCTGTTCAACTAAACTGAGGTGATAGTCCTAGTGCTTATACACGTTGTCTATCCCACATGAAAGTACGACAATTCTTACTTGCGATCGCAGGGCATCATGGAAGTTGCTGAGCAGCGGGACAAATGGAGCTACAAGGTCGAGTTCGTTTTCTCGTGCGTCGCTCTTTCCCTCGGTTTGGGAAACATCTGGAGGTTCCCGTACCTGACCTACCAGAACGGTGGAGGTACGTGAAAGGTTGCACATTGTCTGCAAATGCGTCATCACTGCCGATCTGCCCGTTAAGCTGCGAAATGTGAGAGCGACACATTGTTATCACTTCAGCGAAAGGCGAATTAATTATTCTGTATTCTTGTGGCACTCTAACTTCTAAGGCGGTCAATTTTCCATTATTAACTTTTCTTCGTCTTAGTCGCTGTGCAGAAATATGTTATTGAAGCTATGCATCGTCTGAACGAACACATTAATACGCATGTTGCATTCGTAGCACTACCATTTTGTGTATGCCTTGCATGTATGTATGTATGTATGTATGTATGTATGTATGTATGTATGTATGTATGTATGTATGTATGTATGTATGTATGTATGTATGTAGGTATGTATGTGTGTGTGTGTGTGTGTGTGTGTGTGTATGTATGTATGTATGTATGTATGTATGTATGTATGTATGTATGCACGCGTGTATGTGTGTATGTATGTATGTATATACAGGACACAGGACGGAACGGTTCATGTCAGATTATATTCGCTCCAAAGAAATATGGGATTCATTGAAGTAACCGAAGCCAGACGCAAGGAGGCACCACATTTTTTTTCCATATGTATGTATGTATGTATGTATGTATGTATGTATGTATGTATGTATGTATGTATGTATGTATGTATGTATGTATGTATGTATGTATGTATGTATGTATGTATGTATGTATGTATGTATGTAATGTCTGTGCACTGCCGCCGTCACACTTGAAGGGTGAAGCACGCGGCCTGCTTGACTGCCAGCGCGACGAAGCCGCAACTGCTGCAATCGAGACGAGAGTGGGGCCGGATATGCGACACCTGTCAACAGTATATGTAACCAGTTCTAGCTCCGTTTATCGAGGGACTTGTGGCCGGTATGCATTTCCCCCGGCGGGTGCGCCTGCCAAACTGCATGGCTTCCCTTTCCGAGTACGATTCTGTGTAATTCGCACCGATGTCTAATCACCTGCCTTTATTTTTATGTCGTCGGGAAAGCCATTGGGGCCCACCGTGGCCAAGCAAGGACGCGATGACGCACCGTGTTCGTATTGGCTTCAGCGAGAGACCGCGCCGCCGCCACTGAAAGCGACTGCGAAATGCGGATGCTCAGAGCGGCGACTGGTTACATAAGCTGCCGACAGGTATCGCATGCCCGGCCGCATTCTCGTCTCAATTCCAGCCGGCGCCGCTTCGTGGCGCTGGTGGTCACACGGGCCTACACGGGCCGCTTGTTCCCACGTTCTGGTTAAGTGCGACGGCTGCAGTAGATGTCTTGTGCACGCTGCTGATTAGCAGTAGGGGACGCAGTCCTAGCGACGCCTACTTAATGACGTTTTGTCTGTGTCCCCCTGTCGTGTGTAGGTCGTATCGGTGCGAACTAAAGTTCAAATTCAGTTAGGCATTCTGTTGACTCTGTTCTGTGCTCGTTAGCACGCCAGATGTAAGAAAAAAGGTGCCAAATAAAGCTTGGCCAGACTATATTTTCAGAGCAATGAAGCCTTCTTTATACGCAAAGAAAGTAAATCAGGTTTGTGGGCACGATGTTCTGCGCGCTATAGTCGGAGCGCTAAGTTTTGATGGCGACGTTGTGAACTTTCAGAGGTAGCTTTAGATCGGGCCCAACTCCGATGCTGCCTATTCAAATACGTGCAAAACACATAAACGCTTTTCTGAGATAACCACTGGGCCGATTTCAATGAAATTCGGTGCATTTTACCGAGAAAGGTAAATTTTGGTGGCTGTTGCAAGGAGAATTTTGATATAAAGCTTGAACTGCTGTTAGAGAATTTTCATTAATTGTTTATTTTGAAAAAAAAAACGATGTTTACAAATTCGTCGCTCTGCGCCTAGAACAGATATTGGAGTTTTACAAGCTTCATGTGTAAGAGCATCCAACGCTGACAAACTTTATATAATAAGTTGTATGTTACATGAACTTGTTACTTTGTTTACAGAGGTTTTGCAAAAGTCATACTCCCGTATAAGTGGTCTACTTGAGAGCCATGCATGACATAAAATTAATACACCAATAACGTACGCTTTAGATGTACGATCAGATGCCATTTACGGAATTGTGGTATCGTTTTACATTGCCGAGTAACTGAGTTGTCAACTTGATAGTCTTGTTTTCTGAAAAATTTTTGATTTTCAGAAGAATTTTAGTAAGACCTTGCCCGCGGAAATAAAAAAGTTATCGGTACCAATAGTCACTAGATTTTAACGTTTCCTCTTTTAAATTCAACAAAACCTCATCAAATTTGGTGCAGTGGTTACCCAGAAATACGATTTCTCCGAAGGCTAAAGCTTGCTCTTAAAGGGCACCTCACCAGGCCCCATAGCAAATTTTGGTTATACGCTGGAAGTTGTTACGTGTCCTCTAGGGAGGGTTCTGTCAGAGAAATTTTTTAAATCTGCTCGTTAATAGCCGAGATAGAAATATTTCAGTGCCGCGAACCCATGATTTCTACAGGCGGGCTCCACCACCAAGCAAGGCGTTCTCTCCACTCGCCTTGTCTCGACTTCGCAAGCGAAATTCCTTCCCTGCGTTCTCCCATGCCGGACCTCGAGGATCTTGTGACGCATACGTCAAATGCCCCACCTTCATTTTTTTTCTCCTAGCTTTTTTTTTTCTTTTTCCGGCGCTACGCATTTCCGCCGACGGCGTCGCGCGCGAGCTGTTGTCTCGTTAGCGCAGCGCACGATTTTGCACACTGTGCACTAGGAAATATCACTGGCCGTATAATTCCGTGCTACACGAATACTGAGGCAGAACAAGTGGATGGCAGAGCATGATCACGCGCTGGAACAAGGTAGAAAATGGCATAGTTTCGGTACCTACGCACGTGACCGCACGACCGTGGGTACAAGCAGACGAAGCGGAAGTACATCTCTCTTCCTTCGGTGCGAAGTAAATAGAAAACGCGCAGACGTTCCGTTTGTGCGTTTTATTATTTCTCGAAACTTCAATTCGTCAATTCAAGCAACAGATCGCACAGATAACAGATGTTGTCTTGAATAATTCTCGAAGTCACGTGTCACCACGAGCGACGTCGCACTGCGGACACGACTACGTAGGCGCACGCACACGAGTACGTCATACTCCGGCTTGGAGCGCGGCGGCCGCGAGGAGAAGGAGAAACGACGTTCGGTGTGAAATTTCAGAGCTGTCCGCGGCGTGTAGCGATGCAATACTTTGCAGAAACGATCGTGATCGCTCAATGTATGATCTGCGCGTGTCAGCTCAAAATGGCCAGGCCTGGTGAGGGACCCTTTAAGATGGAATACAACGATTTTTTAACGAGAAGATGGAATAGAACGAATAGAACGCCGTTGAACGCGCGAAGTTTCCCTTGCGTTTTCATGTGTTCGAGAAAAGTTCTCTTTCTCTCAACTTTCTACACTCTCCTTCTCGTTTTCCCGAGAGGATTAGCGAATAGGACAGATGTTCTGATTAACTTTGTTATCTACCTTTGTTGAAATGTTCTCTGTGCGCCACGCGTTGCCCTATGCCACGCACGAACTGAGTAGGCACCGATGCGTTATGTCTTGCAAAAGCTTCTCGAAACTACATAATTCCTTTATCGAAAGGCAAAATAATGCTAAAAATAACGGACAGTCGCCATGCATGCATACACTTCTGATACGCCACAATAAGGCCGTGCGATCATGTGACTAGAAATGAAAACTGTGAGACACGATGCCACAATCCGTGGCCTCGAGACAGCCAAGTTTGATGTTAACGTTTTGGGATGGCGCAAGTATCATCGCTACTCGTGTTTAGGCTTGTTGGTTCGTAGTTGTCTTGGTGTATTGGGAGGGACGGGAAACAACTTGTAGTAACATAACGTTCTTGGGAACCAGTCGCATTAAAACAAGAACGTGTTAGAGGGGAAATCAGAATAGCGTCAATGACGAAGCAGAGACAGGCACTGTGAGATCTATCTCGGCGTTGTTCTCTTGTAATTATATTTCGCTCACCGTTACATAGCTTATTCTGTCACAATCTTGCAGCCAGAGCGCGCTGTTCGCTGTATAGGAAGAGATACCCGAAATAACATTCTGCTCTACGCATGTATCAAACACAAAACTCGGTAGAAAGCTAGAACAAGACTGAATCATTGGAAGACGGACACTAAGTGCGACCAGCATTGATCGGTTCCCGCGTATTAGAGCCAATTCTTACGCGCGCCAAAAAGTTCTTCATCAAATCGGTGCTCTTGGTATCGTGAAGGAGCTGCTCAATCTCCACATCTTCTTCTACCGAGAGAAAAAACAATATTAAGCCAGAGACGAAGGTTTTGCGCGTACCCACTGTAAATGACAACCCTTGGTCACATATGCCACATTGGAAATAAACGTCGGATATAGCGGCAGCGAAGGAAAATCGGCCGCTCTTTTTTAACGCCTTTCATTGCATCGCGCATCTGAAACTCAAAAACGCGCCCCCAAGCACTGGGTCTGCGGAAGACAGCTCACCCTCGCTGTCGCCCTCGCCTATTCGCCATCGCACCTGCACCAAGTCACGTGTCCTCCAACACGTGACGCGCGGGCCGCGCATGCGTAGTCGCATACGGAATAGCACGGCCGCGGTGACGATGCAAGGGCTTCTGGAGCGCCCGCACGATTTATTTGCTACAGCAATCAGTATACCTTAGTATTGGAAACTGATCTACCTGCCACGCATTAGTGACCCTTAAAACCTTGTCAGTCCTCATATCAACTCTGTCTTCTGCCGTTTGGTTTCCCAACTGCGTGTGTGTTCTTGACGCTTATGCAGCCGCGTTCCTGGTCCCGTACCTGCTCCTGCTCACGGTTCTTGGACGTCCCATGTACTTCTTGGAGCTCATTTTGGGACAGTTCTGCAGCACCTCCACCATCAAGTCCTTCGCCTGCCTGCCGCTTGCTCAGTGTAAGGACAAGACGGTCTTTTCAACGCGTACGTCACAAGAGGACGCTTTACTTCAACAGCTTCCATCTAACTAAATGAGAATATCAAAATTTGTTTGCTCTGCATCCACTACAAGACAATGTAGGAGGTTCGTTTAATTTAAAAGCAATAAGTTAAAATTCAGCGCCTTTAGCTTTGTTTTTACGGCAGAGCCTTTTTTTTTTTGACGAGGTCTCCCACAGCCTTCCGTTGCAAGGATGCAGCGGAAGTTGCGTCATCGCTTGCCATGGCGACGCCTAGCCTACCCGTGTCAGGCCGAAAAGATGGCCGTTTGTAACGCATTTTTCTTCCTGCACCGGAAGTGATTGGTGATGTATGCTTTATCGCACCTGGGCAACGAAGTTCGAGCGTTATCTCGGTTGTCTTCTCGAAATTGGTTGTCGATATCGAGGGACGAAGGTCTCGGCTATGTTCACGCACAGGCAGCTCCTGGCGGCACTGGATGAGAACGTTTGCTCCAGCCTTCACCGCTGCAGCGAAACATAGCAAAATCACGCTACGTAACAACTAATGGCGCCATACCGTTCCAGAGAAATCGGCAGCTTTTGAACTGTGTTGCCGGCAGGAGTCACGCACTTGCCATTGCCGTACGTTGCCCTTTCTTCAAGCAACGTACGCATTCATATATGCTGCCATCGCCCTCACACTCTAAAAACAGTTGCACCCCTTGGGGCGTATGTGTGCCACACAACAATAATTGTCATCTCTCTTTTTCTTGCGTTTCCTTTCTTGAAAACGCTGCGCTCATTACTTTCCTGTCGAGAATGCTCTGTCATGCTGATAACGCGCGTTCCGTTCGGGACTTGGGAAGTACCGGGCTCGCAGCGTTAAAGAAAGGAAATGCGGGCAAGATAGGTGACAATTATTGTTGTGTACTAAATATACACCACAAAGGGGTGCAACTGTTCTTAGAGCGCACGTGAACGCTCGGATGCGTCTAGTCGATTCTATAAGCATTTCGTCAATCCTTAACGGATATTACAGTTGTGAGCGTCTTGTGGCTAAACTTTATGCTTCTGTGAAACGTTTGACAACCCTGCATGAGTTCCGTCAGGAGCGATGGGTCCGTCAGTCACAAAGAGTTCAATGGAGCTCGCAGTTCCCGCGGTAACATACTTTAATTCAGAAAGCAGGTAGGCTGATTTTTTTTTTCATTTAGCTATTATACTCCTCAGAAATTTCCTACACTCTCAGTGAAGAAAAAATGAAGCGTCAAGTTTACAAATATATAGCCCAGTAATAAAAGCGCTACCGTAATTTTGTAAACTGCAACTCGTGGAGGAGCAAAAGAGGGCAAAATTTATGTACTTGCGCCATTCGGATATATACGGCTAACTCGTGAATGGGAAGTTTGCGCTTATAAACTTGCACATCATATCCGCCTGATTCAGTTGCTGTAACAGCTGTTTTTTACCTTACTGCTGTATATGTCCTTGTTGCACACTGGCAAATTGGTAATCGTTTTTACTACTTGCCTGTATTCCTCAATTTTTTGTAAATAAATATTACAGCGATAAATTAGGCATGTGTTATTGCTGTCTGTAGAACCTGTGTTTCTTCCTTTAAACAACCAATACAAAGAAATCTAATCAAACTCATTCAGCGTCTGTCTGTAAGCATTCCCGCGTTTCACATGTAGTTTAAGAGGAAGCTTTAGCTCGGGCCCAACTCCGACGCGGCCTATTCAAATACATGTAAAACGCAAAAACGTTTTTATGAGATAACCCCTGGATCGATTTTGATGAGATTTGTTCCATTTGAAAGAGGAAGTTAAATTTTAGTGACTGCTGGAAGCGGAATGTTGATTTAGGGCTTGAATTTTCTTAAAACGATTTTCAAATATTTGACCGTTTGAAAAAAATAGAAGCACGAAGTTTACAAATTCATAGCTCTGCATAAAGAACTGGTATCGCAGTTTTGTAAACGGCATCCATTAGATCATTCAAAGCGGACAAATTCAGTAGGTCATTTTACATCTTACGTAAATTTGTTACTTTGGTTACAATGGTTTTGCAAAAGTTGTATTTCCCTATGATGAAATTTTCTTATATTCATGTGTAACATATCCATTTTTCCGCTTTAGATGTACTTTTAGATGCCATTCACAGAATTGTAGTATCGTTTTTAGCGGTTGAGTTACAGAGTTGTAAACTTGATAGTTTCGTTTTTTCAAAATTTTCGATTTTTGCCAATTTTTAATAAAAAATTGACGACCTAACTCAAAAATTCGAAACCAACAGTCATTAGATTTTAAGTTTGTCTTTTAAATGCAACAAACCTCGTCAAATTTGGTGCAGTGGTTGCCGAGAAAAACGAATTCTCCTTTTACATGTATTTAGATAGGAGCACTCGAGCTAAAGCTTCCTCTTAATAGGAACATTAGAGTTGGCTCCAAGCTAAGCCCTTCTAGCTAAGCTAAGCCTTCCAAGGAAGAGAGCACAGGGGTCTTAATAAGATGAGTGGCTCCTTGAAATATGCTAGAAATTATGCCAACGATGAAAATAGCATAAAAGAGGATAGAAAAATTTGGAGAATGCTCAAGCTTCGCCTTTAAACTTTGGAACGCGATAGCATTCAAAGATCCCCGAGTGCTTCTCACGCTTCCCGGCAACTGCAGTGTATGTAACCGTAATGTTTACCGGGAAAGGCTGGCGAGGAACACTATGCTCGAAGGCGGGCTTTCAGGTAGAAACGCGGCCTCTCGGCGTTGGCCGCGATGCGACGGAGGCGAGCGCCATCTGGCGGTGTTGCAAGAAACTGGGCGCACTGCTCCGGGACCTCCAAGATATTCGCGCGCCGGCGGGCGCATATGGCACAGGCGATGGCCAGTCTGTGAATGGTAGAAACGCTGGAAAAGTGGTATGTTTGAGTTTTCGCGCACCATAACTACATTTTAGAATATACTCAAATTACAATCCGACGCTATCCTGTCTGTAGACTGTGTGTAAATCGTACTTTATGATTTGTCTACGTATTTTAGTTTGAGAAATTCAATTAGGTAAGCAACTTCCTTGTGCCACATGGAGAGCCTGGGTATGCGTGGCTCAAAATTCTTTTTGCTGAAACGACGTCCGACGTTGGAGCTAGACGCCGACGCGGGACGCCGGATTTTCTGCGACATGTGACCCTTAACGCTGTCGCGTTAAAACTGGCGAAGTCGGGCATAGAAGTCGGACGACGACTGGCATAGACAGAACACACGAAAATATATTGAGGAAAAGAGTTAATACGTACACCTGAACTGAGTCTGTGCCTTCAAAGCATCACGAGGCATGTCAAAAGATCATGTTTACATCGGTAAACACGAAATGAACTGTAAACGAAAGGAGCTGCCAAACAACGAAAGCCGTGTCGAAGTCCACATCACAGGTTCGTCTACTGAGTAATGACTGACACAACTTGGTCACACTTTTTCTATAATATAGGCCTCACAAATGTCACATATCAGTTGGTCTAGGCGACGAAAGAATGTATTGGCCCGCGCGGATTCCGCCGTTAGACAAAACACAGCGTCTTATTGCGATAGCAATTATACGTAGACTTCAGGCTCATTATTGCCGTCACCGTGATGTTCCGTATAAAGTCCAAGGGCGATAAGATCGTTGCCGCGTGCCGTATGCTGTATGTGCGAGTGAAATCGTGCGACGGTGAGCCGACGATGGTGGCTCAATCTCGTGCGCGCAAGGGAGGAAAGCGGAGAGATAGCGCGCAGTCTTCCGTTGCCCGCAAAGCATCGAGGGAAGGGGAGTAGGAAGTGAGGTACCAGTCCGACAACCGCCGCGTAGGCGCGGCCGCGCGGACCCTATATTAAAAGCGATCTGCGATGATGACAGAGTGCGCCGAGGGCAGATAGCTTCGTTTGCTCGGTGTTCTCGCAACTAAGTTCGCGTGGAAGCGACAGGCAGCACGAAGGTCAACTCGCTCGCTGCTGCTACCGCGCTTATTCAGTGCAGCGCTTTGAGAGCGAGTGGGCGTGGTCATCGAGTGAGATGTGTTTACGTTTGCTTTTGCGCGCGTGACACCAAGTTTTTAATTTAGTTAGTAAGCGAATGTTTACAAGTTCATACGGCCGATAAAACTGCTATCCTTATTTCGTATAGCTGTCTACTAATTTGCACTCGCAGTCGATGCTTCTCCTTTCGAGAGAAACTGCGACTTTTATGTTGTTGTTGTGTCTACCCTTTTATTCGTCTTTGTTTCCACTGCACTGTTGTTATTAGCCGTAAGAGGCTAGAACTGTTGATAGAAAAACGGCTGTCTATTTTGCACGTTACGCTTTATACTTTCGTCTTTTCCACCTAAACTACCGGGCATACGGGGGAACTCGCTCGATACCTGCTTTAAGTGCGAAATGCCGCTTGTTCTTTATGTGTTAGTTGAATTGTTTGTCTCGTTTTATTTCTTTGTGATCTGACCAAACTCCATTTAATCTTAAGTAACTTGGACTAGTCTCACTGAGTAAATGACGTATTTGTACCAACAGAATTCAGAAACAAGAATGCTTCCAGGAATGTAAATCTACCAGGAAAAATAAACGCGCTATAGCCTTTCGAATTGCAAAGACAACTTCTTCCATGTTTCGGTGTTACCCGAGCTGACTTTCTGTACATTTGCTAACATTCAAATAAATAGAGGCAATCGCTGTAGTTTATAAAGCGATAGACAAATAGGGTCGGACTGTTCAATCGTCGACATTTACCTGAGCCATGTAAAGAATACGTCGAGCACCGGCTGGCACCACCGAAAAAAAAAGCTCTGGATTATGTGCAGGTGTGCCCATGGTCATGATGTACGCCGTGTTCCTCACTAGCATCTACTACAACGTGATTTCGTGCTACGCGCTCACATACGTGTACTACTCTTTGTGGCAAGTGCTTCCCTGGACGCAGTGCAACCCAGAATGGACCAACAAGTACTGTTTCGTTCAAGGATCGAAATTTGTAAGTAACGCTATTCGTTAGCCCAATGCTCACAGGGTCAATGACATGGCCACTAGCACCGATTGCCCTCACCAAATCCCTAGCTGTGTACGCTGACGGCTGGTCATGGAACCGGCAGTATCTGGTACTTGCCACACGTGATGAGTACTGGTACTGGCACTGGTCACACGTGATGATATGGCCGGGCATGGTCCGGTGCGCCCTGGCGATGGGAAAGGATATTCGGCACAGTGCGGGTTTCGGGCCGTACTGGCATTTCGGAGCCAATCGGGGTGGGCGTAGGCCGAATGCAATTTATTCGGCATTAGGTAGCCAGTAGGTAGCCAGAGACAAAGCATTTGGTAGCAGTAGCAGTAGGTAGCCAGAGACAAAGCATTTGGCTACCGTAGTTAGTCCTGCAGCGAAGTGCGTGCTTGTTTTCGAATTCTCGGGTATTATTTTTGACGGCATTGCTTCCTAGTCTAGCAAGCTTTCCCAGTGAAGTGTCGTTGTTACATCTACAGAATTTGTAGTAACGACAGAGCTGGAAATTGTACAAGGACTCTGTCGTAATAGTCGCCGTTTTCTGATCAATATTGCTGTGGGAGTTAAATAAGTTTCCTCATAACCTAATCGAATTATAGACTCCTGAAGTACTAGCACTTTAGCAATATTAGCATGAGTTGTTCCCCAGACGACGCCAGCGTAAGTAAAGGTTCAGCAGAACAACAACTTATAAAGCATTGTATTTACTGATATTGAGAAAGCACAGCAATGACGCCGCGCATAAGGACAACAGTTTAAGGACGTTCTTTTAGCTAATTTTTTTTTACATGCGCCTTCCAGGTCAGATTCATGATAAATATCAGCGCCTAGAGTTTTAACGGACTATGTGACCTCAATTCTTGACTGACGTGAAAGAGTGGAGGCACTTCAAAGTTTTAATTCCCTTGATGAAACGATTTGGTTTTACTCTTACTGACATTTAGAGTGAGCGTGTCTTCAAACGTGCCCCTTTAAACCAACTTTGAGGGGACCCCGAACCACTCCTCGGGCCTGGTGAAATAACATAGTCTGCGGGTAGGATACGCTGTTCTGAACATCTCAGCCAAGTTTTGCTGTCGTACGTGGTGCATGAAGCAGAGCGCGAAGTCACCGTTGAAACGCTTCCTTTTCAACAGACGCCTGATCCTCACTCTCTTCTGGAGGCTTTATTTCGTAATAAATCGGATTCCCATACGCGTCTGCTATTGGTAGCTGCGGTCGACTGCACTACGTAGATGCCGCGGCCGCCGCGGGGTGTCGCCACGAGTCCACTGTCTAAGCGTACTGCGCCTCGCTGATGACAACCGCGTTTGGCTTACGTTTAGCGCGTCCTAGGCACCAAAATCGGAATCCGCGGCGTCTACGCAAACACCCGGAATGAAATTTGAACTGCGCGTCACAGTCACATTTGCGAGGCGAAGCGTTGTGGGTACGCCCCACTCCGGCTAAAGCGCTTGCAGTGCAAGGCTTTGAAGAAGGAACGGGAGTAGAGTGGAGGCCCTGTTTGATTGCCAATAACTCCGCGCCTGCTGAACGCATTGAAGTGCTTCTTGCGGCGAAGTATTGCTGAAATAGCTTATTTTCACTTCAAATGCTTTTTTCCACTTCGATAAAAAGTGGTCCAGGGCCCCTTTAATGTTGGCTCTGTCAGCTAGCTCAGTTTGTTGCACTGTGAGCAAATGAGAAATGACCAGATGGAGAATTCGGCAATATGGTGTAATTAAACATTGTTGAGAATAACGCACGAGTCACAAGTGACTCCAACGAATAAGGATGTGGAAGCCCATGGAAACCGTACCTTATAACAAATATGTCACCTGAAAGCTGATCTCCAAACGCTCGCAAGATCTTTGAAATGTGATCTTTAGTTGAAGACGTTACGAAGATCACCCATTTGGGCAGAGCTTGTTCAAAGTATGAAACTTTGAGAAAGCTATTTCTTGGTTGGACTCGCAGCCGGCCATATTATCATAGGTGCACGGACGTTATCGTAATTAAGGGCTTTATGACCCTATCACAAATTATGTACGGTACTCGACATTGTGTAAAGAAGTTTGAGGCCGTTCCTGCAAATTTTCGCCTCATTCATTAACGACAACTGTGTTCGGTTGCCTTTCTATATTCTTTTTTTTTTTTTGCTTTGGCCTCTGTTGCGGTGTTTAATTCTGTTTAACAAGTTGTGCCGGCCAGCCCAACCGAACACTGTTCACTTCGCTACATCATGTTTTCTGCTTGTGGCGATCACTTCAAGATCGTGGGCTCACTCAGTGCTCCACGAACTTGGTTGAAAATGACGCCGCCACGAAACACCTGCAAGTATACGTGTGACGGGAAGTGTTGAGCACGAACAAGACACGCTTGAGCCCGATGTGTTTGAAATACTTGAAGGTTTGAAGCTTTCAATAGCACAGACGGTATCGTCAATAGAGTCGGGACAGCGCGGGTAGGTATTACACTCCGTGCTGTCCCGATCTCTTTGTACAAAGAACTGTGCGTCCAGTAGGGAAAAATTTATTTTACTGCGTCTGGAAAGACACTGTGTTCAGGAATACTTTTTTTATAACATCAACCAGAATGCTTGAAGTTCTGCCCCTACACACGTTTCGCGCGGCTACTGAGTGAGAATGCTGATGCCTCCTAGATATGCTGGCGTCAATGGCGCTTTCAACGGGGTTCGGCATGATGCATACACGGCTGCGCCTAAGGCGCCAAACGTACAAGTGACCGCTCAGAGAATGCGCAAAAGAACTTCCCAAGAAACAAATGTTCAGACACTCGTGTGCTTGCACGACCATTGCAAGTACCGTCACTAATTTGCGTCGACTTCCATATAGTATACAGATCTGAGCATGCAATATCCTGCCTGGACTGTTTGAGGCGCTCGGCCGCGTGCTCCGTATTGTATGAAAACGGCCTCACTGCACGCCTCTTAAGGTATCAATTTTTAAGTATGACCTGTTCTACAATTTAATTGCGTACGTTGAGGGAGATGCAGTTTGCCAATATTACCCGTGATTGAAAGCTGGAGCAGCAATGGAGGCATAGTAATGCGAAAATGTGTTGCGGAACCGGGTCAGCCTCGGTGTTTATACGATGTAGACAGTGGTCTCGCTGAGAAAGACTGCGCCGAAACCGATATACGTAGGTGCCCGATCACATTAGTTGTCCTAAGTTGACGTGCTACATGGCGCTTGTAGTTGAAAGGTTGATTCACATTTCTCCGCCGTGGCCACGAGGGGTGCCGGCTAACACTCCCAGGGCTAATTTTGTACGCATAACTATATACAGGAGAAAATGGAGAGGAGGAGGACTTTTGCGGTGGTTTCGTGTTAGTAAAGCACCGGACGTGTAATGTGGACGATGCGGTTCGGCTGCTGCCTGCGGAAAGTTGCGTTTCGTCCTCTCTCATTTACCTTTTTCTTAATATCTATATTCTTCAATTAAACCTAAGTGTTAGTTCCCGCTATGTTTTCACTATCTTCATTGTCTGTTGCTTCAATGTGGTTGTAACAAAACAATGGGGCAGAAACAAGCAAAAATGATTACGCTGACCGCACTAATCAAATGGGCTATACTATCAATACTTCCGAAGTGTACTGTTGAAGTTGACAGCGGTGCTTGATCATGGCTGCACGAACAATCATCAGTGTGTTTTGGCAGGTGGTATTGAGTCTCCTGAGCGCGTCCGGGCCATCGTGGTATGCCTTTCTGTGTTGCTGAACGGTCCCGTGGATTCTGTCACGTCGTTTGGGTGCGACGCAGGAACTAGCCACAACACATCTGATGTTATGGCTAGAGTATAGCCTAGGTACACCTAAGTAGGTATAGCCTAGGTAGGGAAAACTAACACACCAGTGTCATTCGTTTTGTTACATTACCTGCTGAATACACTCCCACATGTGCATATACATAACAGCACCCGCAGCACAACAGAAGAGGGACGTTTATTGCAAAAAAATATTGGAGTTGTAACAATTAATTAGCTTTCTACAATGACAACAAAAGCCACCCTTGCCTTGAGAGAGAGAAAAAAACGCGAAAACAAAAGACGAGGTGTGACGCCGCAGGGAAGTTTACGCACCAGCTTGCCGGGCCGTGACGTCACAGATACTGATGGCGTCTGCGCGGTTCTTATCAATAAATTTGGACTACGTTCCTTTATAAAAGCGTTTCAGGCAGAAATAGGCATATTTTATGAACCTTTACTTTGCCACAACTGTCCAAGGCGGGAAAAGACACATTCAAATCCGCTACGTCTACCTTGACGTAACAGCGCTGGGGTTTTGGTGCAAAGTTCAAGAAATGCACCTTTAGGCTTCGTTTTGTGTTTTGACAATGCATATGATACAGGGAAATAACGAGCATAAATTTTTGAAAGAAAAATATGCTTCATCAGTTTAAATTTATTTCTTGTTTTTCGGCAGGGTTCGCTTAAACCATGCAGTAAAGGCAGACAATATTTCACCAGCAGCATACCGCAGCACATCATTCTGGAAACTATCACTTGACTTTAACAATTTCCTTCCTTTTGTTTTCTGCTCAATTCCCTTCCCGATGGGGGCGAAATGCGAAAACACCCGTGTGCTTAGATTTAGGTGCACGTTAAAGAACCCCAGGTGGTCAAAATTTCCGGAGTCCTCCACTACGGCGTGCCTCATAATCAGAAAGTGGTTTTGGCACGTAAAACCCCAAATATTGTTAATTCCCTTCCCCTTCCTCTCTCTCTCTTTCAAATTCAGGTGTCCTGTAAGGAAGCCAACGAATCTCTCCTACTGCTTTTCCGGCGCATAAACTCGACCGAGAAAGACGCCGTGGCCATCAGAAACGGTTCCACGGTCTACATGGTGCCTCGCGACGAGTTCGAGTCGAGGTACAACGGATGCAAGGACGCCAACGAGACGTCCACGGAGCAGTTCTTTTAGTGAGCGCGCTCGACTCTCCCTTGAGCACGGGGCTGCTCACGCCGCCCGCACGTGCGGAAGCGCCACGTTCCCTAACGCCCCCCCCCCCCCCACCCCAAGAAGAAAAACGCAGGAATGAAAAGGGGCAAACTTCTAGCATTTGAATTAACCGGTCCACGAATGCTTCGCTTCGCATAGATTACAGGATTACGATATCGACGCGCGTGCCTAGCCCACGTTTATATTGTTAGCTCTCCAGAGACGCGTGGTGCGTTTTGCTTGCAAACGCGACGAGGCCAAGTGGACGGTCACTGTCCTACTGCTGCGGGTCTCGTCTCTTGCACCGACGAAGTGCGATGCTGCCAACGGCACTTCCGAGGTTCCCAATCAACGCAGATTTGTGATACGCCTGGTATCTGCTAAGGCGCTGTTGCGGGGCATCGATTCACTCGCTTGGTGTTCGTGGGGCCCATGTTGTCCCTGGGTGTTGCTTTTGAACAGCCTGCAGGAAGCTCCATTGCAGCGCTAAACATTCCTATCGCGTTCAGTGCTTCACCTTCGCCTTTTAGGCGAAACAGCCCGTTTTTTTCTGCATGTGTTCGTAATTTCTTTGCATGTACCGCAGCAAGCGATTCCTGGGCCTTACGTCAGGAATCGATGAACCGGGTAGTGTCCAGGCCGACATATTCCTTGCGCTCCTTGTGGCCTGGATCATTGTCTTCCTTGCCGTCTCGAGAGGAATCCGGTCTTCCGGAAAGGTGCGACCACTCAGCTCTTGTCAAGCCGTAGCCATTCTTAAACGAGCGAATCCGAGGGCAGCAAATCTCGTACACAAACGCCCTGGAGCTTCTATGCCAACGGAAAAAAAAAGAGAGCAAGCTTTGGAACGCCACCGTTCGCGAATCTGATGGCAAGTGCGGGAAATTAACACAGGGCCTTGGAAACTGATTTTAAGCACTTAGCCAAGCATGACAATTCACTTCTGCAGCAGTATTCGCTGCCATTTTTTTTTACCGAGACGATTACGCAGTCTGGACGGTGGAACTCCGTGGAAATGGCCGAGTTTTTCACAGACTATAGTGACTTACGAACACAGCACAAGATGGATCGAGAATGGCTCTAAGCACATGCTCCTGGAGTGCAGCTAGCGAGCACCTGGCGTACAGCAGAAAATTTGCCTAGTCTGAAACCTTACTTTTTTTATTTTATTGAAGTAGTCATGAAGTCTACCGCCACTGCAGACTCAACTACAGACAGTGATGCGCGCCAAGAATAAGGAGATAGAAAAGTACGCTCAACTCCACGGTGTCTTAGCGATTTGCGCTTTCAGGTGTTGCACTGAGGCATGGGAAAAGGCGAACGTAATCTTGTTGGTTCGATTTCACTAACTTTCTCACCATGCCATCGACTACAATTTCACTGATTAGTCAAGCGCAGTTAACTGCGTCGCTTTATGCGGGAATTTAGAATTGGTCTGGCTTAGATCCCTGCACATTATTCTGAGTAAAATTCCCGCATATTATCAGCTAACGAGAGTGCAGTGCCTTTTTTTCTAGTCCGAGAATATTCTGAAAGCGAAACTTTTAAGCGGACTACCACAGCCGTTTTCGTGTGATAGACAACGGCCCCGAATCCTCAAATTTCGCTTTGAAACGTACTTCTCAATGATTACAAAGCACCAAGTTCTTGCGTATGCTCCTTTAAAATAAACATCTTATTTGCGCTTCTCTTTAAACTAATCAGTAATTTCAGTGCCACACGTTGCGCTTCACCGGCTTCACCTTGAGGTCTACTCCGAGCTTCTGCAGCTGCGGTGGCGAAAGCTGTCGGCTTAGTGCTGACTCTCAGCTTTGATGCTGCGTTCGAGCGCAGTCGCCCGTGCCTGTTCTTTGTGACGGCCCTGGCGCAAACTACGTAGTGAAAACTCACGGCGTGGCAGCAGCAACTAACTTCCGAATTCTACAGTGTTCCTCCAGTAGGCACGCCACGTCCACATGTAAAAGTTGATGACAGCATCACCTCTCGGCAGTAGCGGTCACTGCGCTTTATTGACACTCCGCTGCCATTCTGGAGTAGCCTAGTGTCTTCTTCAATCGAGTGCCGGCGCTGTACTCAACTTGTTGGAGGAGAAGAAGAGCTTCGAGTTTGAGTGTGCTTTTGAGAATACGGGGTTAAGAACAGCCAGCCATGACGGCGTACGAGCGGAGCAGCAATGCGGCCAGCAACAGACCACTAGTACACATCCCTAGGATGTTGAGAAATATTTCATTCTGCCACTTCGCTGTCTTTGACGTATCAGTCGTCTAGTTGACACACTGGCGCAAAGGAATTTTGTGGCCAGAGACAGCGTTCTAACGCGTCTTCAGGTTTACTTCAGGAAGACAGGAGCGCAAGGCCTTGGCACACTTCGCAGGGGTTGGACTGTGTTGACTTCTGGATCCCTATGGTTCAGCCCAACAAAAAATGTGTTTGAGTGGCCCATTTTCTCATGTGTATTTATCCTTAGAGAGAAGGTATGTTGGGCATCACCCCTAATTCTCAACTCTCCCACAGACACATTTAATAAAGAAGATAACTACGGAGTCCCAACTACAGCTACATAAAGCGCTAGAATAACCGCAAGTAACTGATTGTTTGCAAGAAAAACACTGAAAGCTCTCATTGAATGGAAAATAAGCACCAATACACGAGAGGGGCAGTGCGAAGCTGGAACATTGTATACTTTCTGTGTTTCCGGACAGCTTATTCACTTATTAAATGTTACCACTATTCGAGCTGTTTTATCAGTCGTTCTCACCGCACCGTCTCTTTGCTCCTTTGTTAGCTCTGCACCTATATTTGTTATTATTTCTTACTGAAGAATCCTACAATGTTCCTTTGTAGCTTTTTGACGCTCTCAGGGTGGATAACTGTACAGCTATTTTGTTTAATCAAACCTCTTCCACCTTGCGAATTTCCTTATGTTCTTATTTGCCAGATTGGGTGAGTGTTGTCGCCAAAGAAATCCAGGAGGCAATCGCTGATTAATGCGGCATTGTCCTGAACCCTTTCTAATTCAACGATTCCCGTAGGAATCATAATGTTTTCTATAAATATATGATATTGGCAAAAACGAGCTTATTCCGGCAGAACCCATGTCACGACCACAGTCGACATTAAAGCGATTAACATTCAAGTAACGCAGCGACACAACGTGTTGCTTGATGGCACGCTCGTAGTGTAGTGGTTATTCAGAGATTTATACTGCTACTGGTTCGCAGACACCATAGAGAGAGAGAGAGAGAGAGCAAAGAGGAAAGGCAGGGAGGTCAACCAGACGAGCGTCCGGTTTGCTACCCTGCACCGGGGGAAGGGAAAGGGGGGACAGAAAGAGTAAAGCGGGATAGAGGGAACACTGTCTGTGCACGCAGCAAAGTGCGTGGAAATCAGTCAAGCGCTCCGTCGATACGTTAGGCTGCCTCCAATCTTCCCTAAACTTCACTAAACGCGTCTTTCCAACCGCAGCCTGCTTTTTGTCCTTTGTGCGCAATCCTAAATTTGGGTCCAGCGTATCTAAAGGCGAATGAACCACAGCGTGGTTTCATAGTCTTGTTTTTCTGGCATAAAAATGTTTTTTTTATTTCATTGTGAGATAGAAGTGCGCGCATTGTTACTTGTATTGGGAAATTGTTGCCACGTGACGTGACCCACATGGAAAGCTACACAGAGTGCTGGCTGGAGCGTTTGAAGCTGGTAAGCGCGTTATGTGGGATTTCTCGGCACGCGCCCATCGTCTAACGGGCAAAGTATCGGACGGCAAACCGGGCCCTAACAGGTCTATAAGCTAACCGTTTGACATGTAGTGTTCTCCTTTATTTTTTTGCGCGCGTGAAGTCGACGTTCGAGGGGATACTCAGCGTGAAACAACAGCAGGCCAAATGCTGTGACGTAGGCGCAGTACGCTAATCGCATTGAAAGACCATTCTCAGTATCAGCATGATATTTACATAACTCTACGGCTTTATGTCCCACATGATGATGATGACAAAATGTATTTATTAAGGGGTGGCGCGAAGGCCTATAATGGGGAACAGGAAGAGGAGGGGGGAGGCGTATCCAGAGCCGTCCTAGAAGCTGCGCGTCCTTGGCGAAAGCCAAGAGCGAGTCCAGAATGAGCCTGTCGGAATCCATCGAGCTAGTTGCCGGTCTAATCCACTCCTCGTAGGACGACACTCGCACCGCCCTCAGGTGGTGGTCCCGCTGCTGAGCCTGTCGCTGGCACTCCCAAAACAGATGGGCTGCGGATGGCCGCGTGGCTATGTCGCAGTCAGGGCACCTGTGTGGCGTCTGGAGCGCTTCTTGGTTCGCGGAGGCTGTGGGAGGGCCGGGTTCCTGGGAGTTTGGAGACGGAGATGGAGGGCGTCTCTCCCGGCGTGGCCGGTACTGCCGCCATCGCTCCAGCACATCCGGTGTGAGGACGAAGCCGGAACGGAGCCTATGCAGCAGCACCTGCCCCGACCTGGGAAGACCCGCTGGAAGTGGGTCTGGGTCTGAGGGCACAGTCGCACGGAGTTCCCTCTTGCGTCGGTTGGCTGCTGCTCTCAGAGCTCTGTCTGGGTCATACGGGGCTCCATTTGTCGTGTTGCTTGTGCTGGTTGTGAGGGTTTCTGAAGGATCCAGGGAGACGACGCGGTTGGAAAGAAGGGCGCGCGCCGCCTCATGGGCTCTCTCATTTCCCTCGATGCCCTGGGGACCAGGGATCCAATGAAGTGTTGCAGTAACCCCGTGGGCCTCCGCACGCCTGAAGGCCTGCTTGACGAGGAGTACTTCCGATGATGCTGTGTGGCGCGACTTGCAGGCATGCAGGGCATACTGAGAGTCGGTGTATATATCGATGTGTTTTGCTTTCGTGATGTCCCACATAAATATGACTCTCCCTGATCTTTCGCAAGCGTTTATGCGTCGCATCACGCTGAGATTAGGGTGTCTGTGTCGTATCTACGGAGCCTACTGACTATAATGCGTCTCGCCTGCATTGTGTGGCACTGAATAATGGTGTTCAAATAATCTGCGGCCATATTTCAGTCATTTATGATTGTGGAGCCTGTGAAAGTCAATGCTACGTGCGAAACGTTAAGGGGCCGGCAGTTCACAAGAGAACTTTTCGCTTGCTTAAAAAAAGAAACAACTTTAGTGGAAATACGTTCTTCATATTAATTTGCCTTTTTGCCATCCAGAAGCGTGTAACGTAAAATTCTAGCTTTTATGAGAAAAACATTCGAACCAGAAATGGTTAACTAACCCACGAATGGGGTGCTTTTAATTAAGCGTGTTCTATTTTACTTGAAGGATATTTGAAAGCAGAGCTTGGTGGATTCTTTGTTTCTCGCCGCAGGTGGCCTTCGTGACTGTTCTTGTGCCTTTCGTCATGATGGTGGCCCTGCTGATTCGGGGCGCGACTCTCAGCGGAGTCAGCTTTGGTACCGCCTACTACCTGCTCCCCAAATGGCGAAGGCTTCTCGAGTACAAGGTTAAAAGAGGGGCACTGTTGCAGTTCACGCTCTTTCTACATCTTAATCTTCTTATTTTGATATGAAAAATATCTATGCTTTGACTAATGCTCGTCTGCTTGTGCAGGACCGTGGCATGAGAGTTGACACTGGGCCTAGTTTTTGCAGATTCGTCGTGGTGTAGTGAGCGCCAAAGAGAACATACAACAGAAGGCTACGGAGTACCGCACCTTCGAGAACTCGGATGGCTGCGTTGCTCGACCGTTGCTTTGTACGCGAGCAGATGAAACCTTGCGGAAGGCAAATTACATTTGCTTTGGCGCATCCATGAGGACTATTCTGAACAATTTGTTTGTGTAGTTTTAATAAGTTTTCAGTTGCAAGAGGCACGCTTGTCCGTCCCATTCTCTTCTGTGTTCTCCTGGCGACCATTACACAACAACAGATCATTGCACAGTTCTGTAAAACGAAATACATGGACACCGACCACGCAAAGCAGGCGATTAAAAGAGGACAGAATTAGTTTCTATACGTCTGCAGATATCAACCGATTTTGTCAGCGAATATATAGTCACGTCACGTTGCCTACGTATGGAAAAGTAACGTGTTTCTTTTTGTAGAGCGACGATGACACAAGAAGAAAAAAGTAAGAGGATAGGGGTAATGGAGCTATCAACCTCTGTTAACAAAATCAGTGTCTAAGTGCCTCGCGTACGCAGAGAAAGCTACGATAACGTACGTGAGGGAAAGTCGGAGCCTTATCACTCGCTGGGTCATCTGTACCATAACGTTCGTGTACTTTTTCCAGAAACAGCGCAACGTCCATAATCACTTCTTACAATGCGACGAATGGCCAGAACATTTATTGATGAAACGTGCTAAGTTTTGATTTTGTGTGATGTATACGCCAAATTTACAGAAAACTATAGATATGAAAGCGTGAATGAAGCTTTGTAGTAATTGGTGACTTCGGGGGATATGCCGTGCAACCTACAAAATATTTTTAAAATGTCCAGCTTTCGGGAAAGAGTGCTTTCGCTCTTCGTGTATTGAAATATATACATTACAACAACAATTCCAAGTATGTGCAAAAACATAGCCTGTGCCACTTAAGCTTGCTTGGTTATTCACACAATTATGCATGGTTAAAGTGCTTATAACAAGGAGCGGGCATTCTTGTTACCATCAGAAGGTTTCTACCTTGATATAGGAAACCATGAACCAAACACATCAACAACTATCTTATTAAAAGTAATCGGTAGTACAGAAATAATACCAAAGATACAATAATCATAACTAAAAACAATCTTCCGTGAAGCCTATTGTCGGAGCACCAGTAGAAAATGCTTCAAATTCGCAACAGCACGTGACGCCCGGATTCTAAGTTGTTTGAGCCAACTATTGCGTCCTGAACCCTTCATTTGTTATGATGCACCAGGATTTGTACTTGGCAAAATGAAGTTGACTATGTGAACCACTTAGTTTTGAAACGCTTTCAACATTTTACATTCTTTTAACCTTCAAAATCCTTCAACAATTTGACTGTGTCTGTAATTGTCGCTAACGTTACGAGCTGTACGTGTCAAGTCATCTAGTGCAAGAATAAGCCTGTTTTAATGTGCTTATAACTGTGCCAATGGAAGAGCACATTTCAGCTTCATTCGCCTCAGTAAGTTACTGTACACAGCTTGATACGGTTTTGTAAGCCCTAAGTCTTAAACACTCCTTGAAAGCTTTTGTGCTCTTATTTACACCTGCAGGTGTGGCAGAAAGCCGCCGAGCAAGTCTTGATTTCTTTGGGAGTGGCTCAAGGCATGGTAATCACGATGGGAAGCTACAACGAATTCTCGAACAACGCTAACATGTGAGCAACACCAGCAATGTTACTTTTGCTGGTCAAGTTTTTAGACTTAACACTTGAAAAATAATATGAAATATTCCGTCAAACTTATAACTTGAAGAGTATATTTATACGGACTTTTTTTCTTAAAGAATAAAAACGTGTTGTGTGTGAGAGTTGGTGAATTGGTGCTGAGAGAAGGGCACTGCAGTAGACGACGAAGGAGAACCAGATTGCGCCATGAAATGAAATAAATTTCCAAGCGACATAGAACCGAGAAACTTGCGGAAGACAAAGTTAGTTGGAGATAACTGCAAGGTGCCTCTGTGCTGCAAAGCGCCCAAATTTTTCTGATATGATCGTGACGCATCGACGAATATACGAAATGGATAAAGCAAGGCAGGTGATCGTACTTGATAAGCCTGCGAATACAGGGGAATCGTAATGCTAATCTATAGACCGTTTTCGCCAACCAGTTTCAGTTTGCTCAGTGGATACGAGGTGGCGCTTCCTGCGTGTCCTGCCATTTCTTGCCGTAAGACCCGCGGTGTCGCCTGAGTGTGGGCCGTGTGATTTGCAGAAACGCTCTTTTACGGCGGAACCAGTGGTGTCATTGCCTAGATTGTTTTCCTGTAGCCGTGCGATATCGCTTGGTCGCGGTGCGTGCCAAGTATCCCCCTGCGGTCCGGTAAGGCTTTTTGACCAGGGAGCCAGCTTCTCAACCAAGTTGTTATCGGATGCTTCCTGTGAAACAGGTTAACTTAAGTGGTGTGGCACATATCCAGTCAACCCGGGTTGCGTGAATTAGGTCATATACAGGCAGACATACGTACGGCAAGCAAACTAGTTGAGCTGCCAGCGAATGCTAATTGCGGTAAAACAATCCCTACTTGGATAGTTATTGGGCATTGCCAATTCCCCAGGAACCAGCTCCATTTTTGTACATATGTGTGCAGAGACGTTTACATAATCGCGGTAATAGACGTCGTCATCAGCCTCGTGGGTGGTCTCGTGGTGTTCATGGTGTTAGGCAGCATGGCGTTCAGACTACGGGTCTCCATGATGGACGTCCTGAGAATAGGTGAGCCAGCGCTAACCTGCGTTCTTCGCTCATCAGTGGACAAATATGACTACGACGACACAGCGTACTCAAAGAAAATCACTGTAGAAAAATATCCTTAGCTTTATTGTTACGTTTCCGTCCGCCCTCGCTCCCCCTTCCTTATTTCTTACTCTCGCGAACCTCATTGATATCAAGATGAATAGCTCAGGAAGGGCGGATCAATGCTCAATAGAAGCAAGGATATGAAGACGCACTCTAACGTTAGCCAAGCTACTAAAAAAGACTGGTACAATATTTGATTAAGAGATGTACTGCCCTCCGTCGTATGTCTTCGTCGGCTACGGTGTTAATGTTCGTGCGGTAATCCAACCAATCAGAGAATCGTAATAAGTAGGTTCCTAATTTTCCAATTTAGGGCTATGGTATTCCACAGAAATATCCTTATTGCGTCCCAAATCAACCCATTCAGTCATTTTCATCGCGTTATCCCCTGCGTAATTATTATTTAGCACACGATTTACAACAAGCCCCGCCTGTTCTTTCACCAGCGTGACGCAAAGCCAGTGGTGCCAAAGTAATTTGAAGAAAGAGACAACCCTCACTGATTTAACCGGTAAGCGCGTCTTGAAAGTGACAAGCTCTTGGTGTTGGCACCTATTATTGTGAGCTGTTTGTTCCGCGGAGTGATCACACCCTATCGGAATGACCACGTGGTTGCCGATCGAGTCAGGCGATGAACGAAGTTGGTTCTTTCCAATCGCTTTTGGGACGCCCACACCCGTGAAACGAGGGAGCAGAATTAAGCTGAACATTTTATATTTCGCGCGCTACGAGTAAAGCAAGGAAGAAATAATTACACAGGACAGAGCACGATAAGAACGAACGAATGGGTTGCTTTAGGAAGCACTAACAGCTTTCTAAGCCGTAGCCGCGCTCTGAATTAAAAAATATATACACAAGTTTGTTCACTATAATTTTCCAATTATCTTTATAATAAACGCACAATATTTATTCTTGTGGCGGAAGGGGAATGATTACGGAACCCAATGCTCGAAAACATATATTCGAGCAGTTATTTTAACAACTTGGCTAATCAAAATTGGAACACCCTGTATGCATACACGTGCAAAGCTGACACGATTTGCTTTTTAATGCACTTCCGTATTTTTCGCTTTGTAAGGACCCCAGACAATGAAAACCCAGGACATAGCCAAGTCCTGAAGCGGAGCTATTTGTTGTTTCACGTGTCAGTGAGATGCCCTACGCAGAATAGAGGGAGACAAAAAAAAAACATCGATGCAAAACGGAACAAAAGGCCAAATGGAATACGCACTTGGTTTTGTGTCTTGTTCCAGCTTTCATTCGTGCTGTTTTGTAGCAACCAGTGTAGTGCAGCTCACGAAACCGTTACCACACCATTTCAGGGCTAGCGCTATATACAAGCAATTCCGCGGTAATCGCTCGCAGTTATCGCCGTCCTAGTGAACTAATAAACGTTTGTTTTAAAGAAGACTAACCCACTTACACTGGTGCCAACGCTTCTGCCGTTCGCAGGCGACATTCATGCTGATGGCTTGTACACCACAGGACTCGGGTTGGTATTCGTGGCCTACCCGCAGGCCATTTCGACCGTTTCCCAGGCCAAACTTTGGGCGGCTACTTTCTTCGCCATGCTCTTCCTCCTCACTCTGGGATCACAAGTGAGCATTACACTCTTCCCCCTTTTGCCCTGAACTGAAACCCCGAACAGGTTCCCAATCATTTTGTGGGCTATTCTGATAGAACATCGCGGTAGCCAGAGGCCTAAGTGATACACCAGGCATTGCCCGCTATGCCGATGAGCTCTCTCTCTACACTTCTGTGCATCGAGTCACACCTAGTCTTGCTACGTTGCCTAAATTTTCTTAATTCGGCGAGCTTCTCTTGCAAGCCGTAATGCGGCCCACTTCGGACGTGCTGGGTTTGCAGTGAGGGCTAGAAGACGAGTGTTAGACCTTGCACCAGCTAAACCAGGTGGGCTGAATACCTTTCTCACTCCACGCCCATTATTCCAGTAGGTCGGCGATTCCAGAGTGCTCCAGCTCTTGACTTTCCTTCCCCTAACCTTTCCCATTCCTGTATCCCTAGTGCAGGGTAGCCAAGCACGCTTTATCACAGCTAACCTCATTGCCTTTCGTGACTCCTGCGTGACATCGCGCCCTAAATCTCTGTACTAGGTACAAATCCCCTGCAACATAACGAACTGGGATATGGAGTAGCGATCATTTGTAGACTGTCGAGTGTAGAATCCATAAATAAGGGAGGCTAAGAAAGCTCTAACAAAGTAGAAAATTGGTCATCTTATCTCTGAAACCATTTCTTGTCATTGCGGACTTAATCTCGGTATTCTTTCGCTACAATTTGTAGCCGTGTGACTGTCCTTCCTCGTCTAGCAGGGCCCACTACCCTTGAATGCGAAAGCTGGAAAACGAAGAAACTTGCCTTCACAGGCCGTGCTCGAGACGCTCGGAGAACAATGTGCAGCACAGAGAACTCGAAAAACTGTACACCTGGGCATGAATATCGCACATGCTGGAAACGCCGGTGGTGAGGGGGGTTCAGTGTAGCCAAGTGAACACAGTAGCATTTAAACATTAATTTGCCATGAAAAATATATCTACTGTAGTGTACGTATCATAAACATTGCGTCCAACTCTCTCTGTTGTTTGGAGTTTATATTTCCCACAGCGGAGGGTCAAAACAAACATGCTTCTCAGGATTCAGCACCCACATATAGTGATACAGCCATCAAAAAAAAAGTGAGAGAGAGAGAGAGAGGGAGAAAGAGAGAAATTAAATATTTTATTGATCAGAAAGGAGGAGACGCCACCCCTACAGACGTGTCTCTGGCATGGGTTTGCTCCTCACGATTTGTCCGGATGAAGGTTGTTCCTGAAATACTGGACAAAGAAGCTCTGCTGTCTAGTGTACTTCATCAGCACTTCTTGGCGTCTCTGAAAGTGTCACCACACCATATTTATTACCCTACTACAAGGTGTCCCAGCTACCCGCCGTGGTTGCTCAGTGGCTATGGTGTTGGGCTGCTGAGCACGAGGTCGCGGGATCGAATCCCGGCCACGGCGGCCGCATTTCGATGGGGGCGAAATGCGAAAACACCCGTGTGCTTAGATTTAGGTGCACGTTAAAGAACCCCAGGTGGTCAAAATTTCCGGAGTCCTCCACTACGGCGTGCCTCATAATCAGAAAGTGGTTTTGGCACGTAAAACCCCAAATATTATTATTATTATTAAGGTGTCCCAGCTAACTTTAGCTAGAGTTAAAAGATATGCAGATGCACTTTAAGGCAACGCCACGAAATGCACGCCGCTGAGTATTGTATAGAGTACGCCGCACTATTTTTTGTATTCTGCTTGAGTGCATAATTAGTCAATATTATTTAGCTACTTCTGAAGCAACGCAGTCAGTCAAATAGATCCAATTAGAAAGTTGTAGAGAGCCTTGCAAAAAGCAAAAAAAAGAAAACAGTTTCTAGCTGTCTATCTATTAGGTATTAGTGTTTTCCCGCTTACTGCAGAATCCCGCTAAATCCGAAAGAAAGTAGCACGTGACATGCCCACTTGCGCGTCGTGATTGCAGCGCTCCCATCGTTTCTCGTACAAACGAACATAGCACCTAGCAGGGTGTGCTGCCGCTTAAAAGGCGACAGGGCAGTGACACAGGCTTTGGCTGTGTGATTTACGCCACCGATGCGCTTCCCTCGCGGGGATTAATGATAGCGATAAGCAGGCGCAGCGGCAGCACACAAGGCAAGATGCTTTGTTCCTTTGTACGCTGAGTGTTTGGGAGCACTGAAATCGCGGCGCGCAAGCGGACATGTCACGTGGTATTTCTATTTTTTTTTTCTTAATATCTCCGGCGTTTGCAGTAAGCGGAAAAAGCCTAATGCCTAATAGAAAGTTAGAAACTGTGTAATCAGACGCTTTGCAAAGCGTTCTGCAACTTTACAATTAGTATTGTTTGCCCAACATTGTTGCTTGCGAAGTTGGTTAAATAATCTTGGCTAATTATGCGATTAAGCAGAATACAACAAATAGTGCGACTTCTTCCATACAAATGTCAGCAACGTGCATTTGGTCGCGTCTCCTTAGAGTGCATCGGCATCTTTTTTAATTCTGGCTAAAGTTAGCTGGGACACCCTGTATACGCCAAGAAAAGAATAGCATAGCAAAAAAATAAAAAATAAAAAAAGTAAACTGTCGCCACCCAGGATTTAATTCCAAGTGTACGACGTGGTGAGTCATCTTGCTGTCATTGAAGTTGTCGTCGTCGTGTCTGTCGCGTAGTTCGTTCCTGCTCTAACATCGCCGCCACTGGCATCGTGGTCGCGCCGTTCTCATTGTTCTCAGTTAAACACGTTGTGGGGCTGGTTGGTGCATAGATTTCAAAAGATGAAGCGCCAACAGTGACGGTACACTAAGAAGGAAGAAAGACAGGACAAGGCGCCTCGTGCTGTCTTTATTGCTTCTTAGTGTGGCGTCATTGTTGGCGCTTCATCTTTCGAAAGCACTGTTCTCGTTCTCAGACTAGTTAGCGGTATCCTGGGTGGCGCTCAATGGTCGCTTCGTAGCGATACGCTGCAAATGCTGTTCTGGCAGGACGTTACCGGCGTCAATCGCGTGAACGAAGACAAGTCGAAAAGCAAACGTCTCTCGCCTTTGCGCACAGATGGCGTTCGTGGAGAGCCTCTTGTCTGCACTGAAGGACCAGTTCGAGAACTTGCACCAGCGTCGCACCACCCTCGCCGCAGTCGCTTGCTGCGTCGGCTTCCTGCTCGGCTTACCGCTCACTATGCAGGTGATTGAGGGGCAGGGTGGGGTTACAGCACGAAGGACACGCACACAACACAGCATTAGTCCGCACACACACGGGCGCGCGCGCACGCACACTAGCGTTGACACACACACACACACACACGTACACACACACACACACACGCACACGCGCACACACACACGCGCACACACACACACACACACACACACACACACACACACACACACACACACACACACACACACACACACACACACACACACACGGGCACGCACGCACACACATACAAACGCACGCACGCACGCACGCACGCTCACGAAACGATACGATTAAACATAGAGGATGACCATGACTGCGGACATTAGGACATACTCACACAGAAAGAAAACGTAAGTGGGGATCCCAATTTTTGTATATTTGCCCCCACTACTGAAGCCTGGAATATAAGACACGTACCAGCAGGTTGCAAATATCGTCGAGGTAAGAAATCGTAATTACTACGAAACCAGGATTCAGTAACAAAATGTGCTATACATAAAAAAGTACAGTACTAATTCACGCTATTGCGATCATTTTCTTTAATAATTGTTTTCTTTACCATACTGAACGCACAAAAAACAGTGTTTTCGTGATGCGCGCAGCGAAAAGTAACTACATACGAGCGAGCGCCTGTGTAACCTGTACAACGAACAAATTATTTTGTCCCGGTTCTATCACGAGCTGTCAAGTGCGCAACTTTTACAACGAAGTCGCATGTATAACGAATGATTTCGGAGGTCCCAAATACTTCGTTATAAAGGCGCTCGACAATGGATACGTAACTAGAAAGAATACGTAACCAGGAAAGAAAGCGGCACTGCTATGTTTCAAGACATAGCCGAAATGTCTTTACAAAATCTAGTAAAGAGATAGGCTCAGACTATATCGAAACATGCAGGGAGGGTTCTACATACTCAACGCCATCGACACCGAAGTAGGCGGGAACTTGCTTCGGTGGATCGCACTCTTCGAGATTGTCTACATGATTGTTGGCTACGGTACGTTTCCTATATCGTACGTTCTCTTAACTTCTCACTACTACACCTCTGAGGAAACTATCTTCGGGAACCCACTGGTATGTGGATGCATATATCTGTCACGTGCACAATGGCTAGTTTCAAACAAGATACGTTAATGTGATCATTTTTCTTGCGCTCTCACTACAAAATAAAATTGCAACTTTTTCTCAAATGCAGCAAAAATCTGTGCTCCTTCTCTTAGTGCAACTCAAATTTTTTCAAGTCTTCTAAATATACTGTAGCTCCGTTCAAATAGTTGGAAGACGCAGCAGATCCTGCTAAAACCTGGAGAGAGGCTAGGCACATAACCGCTTTTCAAGTCGATTACTTATCTGATACGATCGTAAAGAACTCACTTTTTATTTAAATACGAGAGTGAGATTATGAGTGCACAGTTTTTCGTTACGTGGATACTGTAACTGTCGGATCCTGTCTGTTGTGATGTCTAGTGCTTTTCCTTGCAAAAACACAACGATGTCATGCTTACGATTTACATGCTGCCATGTTATTCACAGGGACCATGTTGACACTTCTTTCTCGTCTTTTATGACGTCACACCGGACATGAAAAGCTATTCACGGAAGATTTTTTTTTGCTGCGTGTACTGTACTGGCTTAAATGTCGAGCTGTAGTTAGTTCCAAGTTTCTCAGAATCAGGCAGTAACATTATCATCACACCACTTTTATGTAGTTCCACATTCATCTGACTTGCTATTCCAGATAGGCATTTCACTCAATCGCACTCGAGTTAATTTTGAGGAGGATTATAGTGCATGTGCAACATAACGCACAAGAGGGATATGCGCCAGGAACTGCTTGTACCATTGCTTTGGTGAAAATCTCTCTAGCGTAGTTGTCATTGATGTGCTACGACATTTAGCATTTCGGGTTTCAAGATAAGACGTATATTAAAGCGATAATTTTTTTTATTTGTAGTGCAAATGGTACAACGCGCGAAGTCAAGCTTTTGACATCTGTGGTCGATCGTGCTTTACAGCTTTATCTTTTGTAGCGAAGGCCGGCTCAAGCAAAGAACGTTTTCGTTGTGGCTCATAGCGTTTGGGTCGCAGCTTTCAACTACGTTCTGTGCAACTTCCCTGCAAAGCAATTTCATTGAAAAGATAATTTTACATTTCAATTGTATCCATCTTTGGCATTTTTATTTTCTAGTTTACATGAAGCTTTCCTTTTGTTTCTCTCTTTTTTTTGCTTTCAACATTTAAGACAAACCACGGAATCATTGCTTCTGCTTCACTCCATGTTGCCCAAATTCTGGCCGACAGCCTCTTGTCAACTTAACTATATACCGAGTCAGGGTTGGCTAGAGTTGTTCAACTTTTATCAACAACTGGTTGATTATAGACGCCCTTTTGGCTGTGCGAGAAAAATGTTTATTTAATACGAGTAGCTGGCAGGGGAACCGATACACGAAAAGCAAGGTTTCGAACCAACAATTATTGTTGAGAGAGAGTACTGGCATGCAGTCTCAATTGATGAACGGCAACTTACGCGTACCCTAGAAAAAAAAAAGAAATCATAATTAGCGCGTTCTGTCCCTAATAATCTATGGCATCAAGTGTTCGAGGAGCGCTAAAGAAAAACACCTAGCAACTTAAGCCTAAATTGAGGAAGTAATCTTATCAAAACTCAATGTTCGCAACTTTTGCGGTATGCCGTTGATTTCTTAAAAAAAAAACACACAAAATAAATTGAATCGCAAACTATTATTTTTTTTTAAATTCGCGCCGAAACTTCGTTACCAGTGCGTCAATGTAACGTCATGGATTAAAAAAAATATGAATTTGGGTTCTTGTGGCGCAATAAAGGTGCCCAAACGTGTTAAGTCACGTTATTTGCCTGTTTAAATACAATGTAGTAGGCCACCGCTGTGTCGTCTAGTCGGGAACAACACGTGAACGTCGTGTTCCAGACGGCGCACCAGACGGCGCATGCGCAGTGCTGGGCAGGTGCTCACCACTCAAGTGCGCTTGAGAAAACAAAACTAAGCGTCTACCACGCATTTATTTTGACCGCGCAGGACGTACCGTCATGCATCCCGCTCCAGTATGGCAAGACGTCTGCAGACTTTAACTGAAAAAGAAATATCGAGTTTACTATGCACCGAATGCGCCGAAACTTCTTCAGCTTGCTGTGGGACGCGTACTGTAACATAATTAAATCTCCCTAATTTGGTGTAATGACCAAGTTCAAGTTTCTATTATGGCCCAGTAGTATGACGTACGCAATCTACTTCGATAACCGTACTCGCTAAAATCGGTGCTTGAATGTTAAAATTTTAAATGTTGAAGCATGTGTTGCAAATAATCTATTTAGTATAACTTTGACGTGGCCGAAAATTGAAGGTAACAAATCAGACCATATGAAATAAGATAATGTCATAGTTAATGGACTATATCAAATTTTCCCACTATACCCGGCATCAGTAAGGTACAGTATCGAGATGCCCTAAAACGTAGAAATAGAAGAATTGGCTCACACCTAGGGCTTGTGCAATTTTGTCTCTTGCGCTCTCTCTTTTTCAGGTATAAATAGGCTGAGCCTGGACGCCGAGTTTATGATGGGCTGGCCAATGGGCTTACCGATAGAAATTTGCTGGAAGTTTTTCTGCCCAATCCTGCTACTGGTGAGTTTACGGAAGGATATTTCCATAGAGGACCCAGCCGCGTATTTCGACTTGTGGAAGGACTTCGATTTAAGCTAGCGCGTGCGTGCGATGTTATCGTGCTTAATTAACTTGCTGCTTTGCGCAGCGATAACAACACCTTTACCTCTACAAAACGACCCTTGTCTTTATGGGCTCGGCAGATATCTCCCCGGTGCACTTTCGGAACTCACGCATTAAACAGTGCAAACTCTAATCAACCTCATCTGCGCGAATCATTGAGATATTAAGCTACGATAACGCGGCAAACGTGGTGTGTGTATCACACCAGGGGCGGGGGAGGGTGTCCATAAACTGAAAAGCCGATCGAGCACAAGGGAGGTCGAGCCAAATGAGGTTCGTTCGCGTTTCGAAGTCCCAGCTCCCGCTTCACGCGCTGAAGGTAGCAGCACAACACACTCGCTCCGACTGCGAAATCCGAACTTCAATTTCGAAAAAAAAAAGTTTATGCGGACTGGACCTGAATTAATTTGCGTTCGTGTGAAAAGTCAGGCGTTTGAGTAAAGTGGAATGTGTCCTTCGTAGGATTTAGGCGTATTGAATGGGCAATTATGCTTTGCGTATTATTAATGTAGCCGGCGTTAAGATCGGCATTATAAGTGTATCATATTGTTAGAGTGAATGTGCATTGGCCGTCACTTTGTCTATGTGAATATTCTCGTTTTGCTTTACGATTCGCTCTCCCCCTTTTTCTTCGTGTAATGACAGGAACACTTAAAATGCTAATAGGTAATCCTGATAATGATGAAGCTGAGGAAGATGGATATTTATGGATGGAAAATATTCTTTTCAACTTTTCAAATGCCCGAACCATTTTGATGTGACTTATCTTCCGTCTGTACCAGTTCGTCTGCATCAGCAGCATTTTCGAGACGAGACCGTTGACCCTGGGTGCCTACGTCTATCCTCAGTGGGTTGAGGTCATTGGCAAGGTGCTTTTCGTGACGCCTGTCTTGGTCATGGCTGGCGGTGGCGTCGCACACCTTGTCAAGTGCCAGGGGGTGAGCGACTGCGCATGCGCGAAGCACTTCGTGCGCTGCATACCGATATTATAGTGGACATCAACGCGTAAAAGCGGAGCTCGACTGTCCATTGAATGAGTAGAGCAGGTAACCGATGACCTAATACAGTTACAGAATGGGTGCTAAGGGAAGGCAGTGTGATGAAATCAGAAACTTTGCAGACACAACTTGTAATGAGCTAGTGAAAGGGTGGGATGATTAGAGATCGCTGGGAGAGGCCTCAGCCCAGGCCAGTGCACGTAAAGACGATCAGTATGATGATCATGATGAAGTACCATCATCGCACGAGCATAGGAATGCAAATGCGGGCCTAAGGCCTGTCGAAAGTCCTGCTTGAGGATGTTTCACGTTACCACACGAAACGCGAAACGATTTCTTTTACAATAAAACAAAAAAGATACTGCCAGTTAATACAGCAGCATACCTGTGCTGTTAGAAGTAACAGCATCCTGATTTGTAAGAACATGTCAGATGAAAGGCACAACATGTTAAAGGCACGCCTGTTAAAGCAAAGCATTGAATTTAAATTTGCTTGTCAATCATTTCAGTCAAATGATCGTCCATCTTAAGGATCCACACACAAAAAAATCTATTTTCTTCCGGAGTAATATTCTACATTGATAGGGTGCTTATCCTTATAACCATTTCACCGTTTCTTTTAAAGCTTCACCGTTGCCTCAGCAGCATGTCTTCAGAATGAGTCAGAACTAAGTGGCCCGTTGTACATTTCTGTATCGCCGTGTAAGGGAAGGAGACACAGTAGCATGCTTGTATATCTATCTTACGGGCAAATGGTGCTCTGCGATAAATTCATTTGAAAAAATCCCGGTTAGCTCAGTTGGCAATCTATCTTACGGGCAAATGGTGCTCTGCGATAAATTCATTTGAAAAAATCCCGGTTAGCTCAGTTGGCAAAGCAACCAGCCCTGAAAGGTGTTGATCCGAGGTTTGATCTTCGGACCGACACAGGCTTCCTTTTAAGACCACGAAATCATTCATTTGAAGAAAATAACAAGCTTCTTTTTGGAGTTTCAGGCTACTCTCAGGCGATCGATCACGTTTCCTTTTCGCGAAGCTTCTGCCATCTCACGAATTTCCGCAAAACTAATGCGCTTTTTCCGTGGCGTCCGAGATCTGACTCGGAGAATTTGGGAGAGAAATCTCGGAGGCCGTGCTTCTTCGATTTTTCTGCGCTTCGGGTTTCCGAATAAATACGCTTCGCGCTGCGATCTTCTAGCCGCATTATTTGCTGCCGACGTCCCTGGCAATGGCGCTCATCTTGCGTGTTGGAACCCAAGATTAGGTCATATTTCCTGCTTCAAATGCTTGCTTTCTTTCTGAGAAAGTTGCCTGGGTTTTTCATTGTTGAGCACAATATGTTGACGGGCTAGTTGGTGCGAGTCCATGATTACTTTGTTTGGCGCAAAACAACGGACACAAGAGAGAAACAAGCGCCTCAACAACAAGTTCGTTGTTTTGCGCTAAACAAAGTAATTGTTTTCATTGTTGCTTCGTGCCACTTTCTCGTAAATTAAAGAAAAGCAAAATTTCTGAATAAATTCGAATACGAGTGTTTGAGAAAGAAGACCTTCGAATATCCAGTCCAATCCAGATCCTTTCTCATCTCTAAATAAAGTAATTATACATGGCTTGGAGTCTGTCTCGCAATGCAAATCTCCTTAAGCTTATTTCTAAATGTTACATTAATATTTCACATTTGAGAAACCGCTGCTTCAGTTAACTGACCACCTTGTAAATGAGAAACTAAACGCACCAGGGTAGTCCAGTGGCTATGGCATTGTACCGCCTAAGTGGAGGACAGTGGTTCGATCCCGAGCGAATTTCGATGGGGGCAAAGTGAAAAGACACTCCTTTATTTTGATTTAGATGCACGTAAGAGAACCTCAGCTGGCAAAAATTAATCCGCAGTCCCCCACGTCGGTGTTGTTTATATGACACCGTGGCTATGGCACGCTAAACCGCGAAATTAATTTTTAAGAAGGAGGTGACTATTTCAAAATGCTACTTCTTGGGTGATTTCGCAATTCCTACTATCCGAGGGGCGTGCTAAACGACAATGCCATCGGGAACGAGGAGAGGGCGAAACCGAGGTACCCGAATTTCGTTAATCACAACCATGTGAAGCCGACAGATAATGAAGTCAAGGAAAGCACAAGGGAACTTATGATTTTGTTGGTCGCTGGAACCTGCAACGTGTGATCCTAGTGAACGCGGCTTCTACTTTGTCCAGGAGCGGCCCACTTTTTTCACCACCTCCTTTCTGGGATTAGACCAGTTTAGTAGAGTAATATCTCCAGGACTGGCCTACCTTTCTCTGGAAGAAGCCCATACCTATAAGCATGTCAGTTGAAGTCTAGCGCTCTGTCCTGTCCCACCTTTCTTCTCTTCAGTCTCGTTCGCGCTAGTAACTATGTCACAGCAACTGCATCAGCACCAACTAGCCCGAATTTCGGTGTTAATAACTTACCGAGAAGGTGTGCGAAATCTTAGGAAAGAAGGCGCAGAAGGCTTCGCTTGAATTAGGAAATTATTCGCGCGATGGCCTACGGGTATCTTTTATATACTGAAATGCCGCGCCTGTAGTTCCAATATTTCCATGTATTTTTCGCATAATTTTTTTGTGTAAGGATTATGGAATCTATATGAATATTCCATGTAAATTCTGTGTAACTACCGTAGGAGTCGTACGGAAGATGTCTGAAATTAATGGTCTGCACATGCAACGTTTGAGTACGGTGCGAATACTGGGAAGAAGTTAATGCGACCGGATCATGTACGGTCATAGAAAGCGGTACAAGGCAGATTAGAAAAGCTGTGAGAAAAAAAACAGGTTATTGCGATGTATAGAAAAAATCCTAGGATAAAAAACATGTACAGCATACCTGATTAAATAAAGCAGGCTAGGTGACCCTTTGTGACCGCCCTGTTGCAAAGTGGATGCCAATAAATAACCATTATCATAACGATAATTGTCATTCTCATAGGTAGGAAATTAGGCAAGATAAGAACAAGGGCTTGGTGGAGCAACCCAGGTACCCGTTTCAATGGGAACGCTCATAGCATCAATCCATCCACCCTGCGCAGGTCCACGGCTCCCGTAACGAGATCAACCCGTAACTGGTACGAAGACTGAAGACAGGCTAGAGGTCTCTAATCTCTACTTGACCCGCCGTGGTTGCTCAGTGGCTATGGAGTTAGGCTGCTGAGCACGAGGTCGCGGGATCGAATCCCGGCCACAGCGGCCGCATTTAGATGGGCGCGAAATGCGAAAACATCCGTGTACTTACATTTAGGTGCACGTTAAAGAACCCCAGGTGGTCAAAATTTCCGGAGTCCTCCACTACGGCGTGCCTCATAATCAGCAAGTGGTTTTGGCACGTAAAACCCCATAACTTTCTTTTTAATCTCTGCTTTTCGTAAGCAGCAATGTTACCGCCGCTGCGGCAATCGCAGAGATGGTCCGAGGCCGTGCTGCCCCGACCCGAGTGGGGCCCCAAGGAAGCGAGCACGCTGTTGCGCTACCAGCTGTTCCTTTTCGATCGAGCCGTGTTGCCGCCGGGGAAGGAGTGGGCCGACCAGGAGCCCCTGAAGAAGGCCGCGCTCGCACTGGGCTGGCGGCAGCACGCGGGGGCCGAGAAGGACGCCGTGGCGGCGCCGTCCCCAGGCTCTGCTGGCTCCGTCGAAGCAGCCCAGAAAGAGCAAATGCTGGAGCCGTCTCCAGCCGCTGTTGCTATTGCCGGGAACGGTGGAAATGCCGCTGGCGCCGCAAAGGAAGTTGTCTGAATCGAAGCGACGAAAAAAAAGGCATATGCATGTATTCAAGGTGTTTCTATGTAAAATCGTGTCTTCCTTGCGCCGATACTCTTTCTTTCTCTGTCTGTCTCTCTCTCTCTCTCTCTCTCTCTCTCTCTCTCTCTCTCTCTATATATATATATATATATATATATATATATATATATATATATATATATATATATATATATATATATGTCTTCGAGGAGGAAGCCTGCGACGTCGGTTGCACAGCTGGTTGGTAGAGCCTGAGTGATCGCGTAGTGGGTCGTGTAGTCGGTAGCGACTGCTATTCTTTCATTTTCGCAGGCAGATAGCGGGAAGGGCCGAAGAAAGTCAAGGCCAATCCTAAAAAATAGCTTCGATGGTACGTCAAGGGGTTGAAGGCGGCCAGCTGGTTGTACCGCCGGTTTCTTGTGGCGCTCTTGTTCACAGGAAGCGACGTAACGGCAGACGGAACGGCAAATACCGGGCGAAAGGAAGCCATGCCGAAAACGGTCATACCTCACAGAAATTACGAGGTGACCCGCAGCTGTGCGACGTTATTTTGACGCATATGTGTGGGAATAACCAAAAGCAGCTCGAACAGTCAGGGTGCATGCTGCAACTGTGCAAGGCACCATCCTGCAGTAACAACATGCACAGAGAAGGTGAAGATGTCTCACGAGTCAGCCGGAGAATGACCTCTCGCAAGTAAGGGTCACGGCGTTGCTCATCTCCGATGTTCTGAAACTCAGTGAGCGACAGCATGCAGGTATACTCGAGGCTGTCGGGAAGCTCCGGTTGGTATATCGGATGGCGCGACGCGAATTCAGCGTCTTCATGCAATCGGTCGCTCTTACGCACAACTCTGTATGAGTGGTCTTGGAGTCGTAGAGCCCACCGACCGAGATGTCCAGTAGTGTCCTTTACGGCCGAAAGCCAGCATAATGCGAGATGCTCGGTGATGAGTGGTGAATGTCTAGCCCTACAAGTAGAGGCGAAATGTACCCACCGCCAAAACGAGGGCAAGGCACTCGCTCTCAGTAATGAAGTAATTACGCCCCGCTTAGGACGGAAGACAGCTAGCGTACGCAATAATATGGTCGCAGCCTTGCTCGCGCAGAGCAAAAACAGCGCCGATTCGATGACCGCTGGCATTGGCGCGAGCTTCCGTTGGGCCGGTGACGTCAAACGGGGCGACAACTGGTGGCGAAGCGAACCACACGGGAAGCTCGGCGAACGGAGTAGCTTGTCCCGGACCCCAGACGAAAGCCCCGCATTTCTTGAGAAGTTCTGTGAGAGGACTCCCAACACTGGCGAAATTGCGTGCGAACTTGTGGAAGTATCAGCAGAGGCCCACAAAGGTTTGGGACGTCGTTGGCACAGGTTGGCACGGGGAAATTCTTGACGACGCGAACATTCTTGGGATCGGGATGGACGGCGTAAGAATCGACGAGGTGTCCGAGCACAGTAGGTTGCTGCCTGCGGAAAAGAAAGAATTGTGGAAAGACGCTTGAGGTGCGCGGCAAAAGTTGGTGAATAGGCAGTAAAGCCATCGAGGTAGCACTGGCAGACTGACTGCATAAAACCGTGAAGGACAGCGTCCATCATACATTCAAATGTAGCCGGGGCATTACATAACCCGAACAGCATCACTTTAAACTAATAGAGGCCATTAGGTGTAATAAAAGCGGTCTTTTCAGGGACCATGGCGTCACCTGCAATCTGCATGTACCAGGAGCGAAGGTCCATTGAAGAAAGCTATTTTGCACCATGTCAACAATCGAGGGCGTCATCTATCCGTCGCAGTGGATACGCGCTTCTTTTGTTGTCTTTTTTGTTACTTTGTCGAGCTGGCAAATTACTTAGTTTTTGACTACCTTTGGCGCTTATTCATAAGGAACATCATTCCTGTTTTACAAAGCAAATTTTCTTGTATAGGTTTCGGTACGGCTATGTTATTTTGCGATTTGCTTTAGCCTATGTTGGCCACCATGTGTTCCAGCCTCTCGAGGAACATAAGTGTAATAAAATTGTTAGCTATGTAGATGACCTTATTTTGAACGAAAAAACCAGTCAAAAACACAAAGGACAAAAGGATAGGTTCAAGGAGGTTGTCCTTTGTGTTTTTGACTGGTTTTTTCGTTCATGTATGTACCAACTGGCCCAGATTTCAACCCTTCTGCAAAGGCCTTATTTTGTTTAAGGTTGGCACATTTGAGTGTTTCGCACATTAGTGTCATGAAAGTGTATCCATCATACGCAATTCTCTTCGTCCCCTCGTTTTCCCGACTAAAATTCCAGTAGACTGAATCATTAGATTCTTAGATGTTGAATTTTGTTTTCACTGAACACCTTACCTGTTGGTGTTATGAATGCAAGGCAAATAAGCCACTTGTGGCCTTCCGTTCGGGCAATTCAAATTTAGTGAAAAGGGGCATGACTAAGGCGTACTTTAACCGCGCATTTATTAGGTCCCGCCAAAATTTAGTTGACCTACGCTTCGACAACAAAGCTTCGCAGCTTATAAAAGCAGGCCATCCAGGATCCTGCTTCGAGTCCGGACGTGCCTAACACAGGAGATTGCCCTTCTTTTGGAAGAAAAATTTAACAAAGTCCTCCTCATCGACCAGGTATCTCGCAGTCTAAAGAAACTACCTGCACGAGGGAACGTACAAATGTTTTTTTTTTGTTTCAGCACCTAGTATAAATAAGCAGTTTGTGTTAAAAAGATAAATAAATAAAACGATAAGACAGAACCTGCAAAGAATGTGAAATGTAAATGTCAAAAGAAACATGCAGAAAAAAATGAACTCAGTGCAAAACATGTGTCGTCTATCGCAATGCTTTGTCCTGTAATCGGTGTTATGCGAGAAAACTGGACGTTGCACAAACGAACGGTTATGAGAGCATAGCGGTAACGGTAAAAGAAAAAAAACGCCAGCTGATAGACTTTTTGCGCTACATTGCCGGAGGTGTGGGTACGAACAACTTTTCGACAAAACTGTTATCGTGATCACAATTAAATGTGACGTCATTAGCTCATAACTGAAGCTGAACATTCAGAATTTCGTAGATGCATGCCTCAGCAAAGCTTCCCTAACTTTGGCAAGAATTGAATTTCGTGCACCTGCGATGACGATTTTTGTCTTTCCTGAGTTTTTTTGCGGGAGCTCTCTCTCGGTCTTCTTTGGTTTTTTTTAGTATAATGTAGTTCACGTAACCTGTGACGTCGTTTACACAAGTTTGTTCAGCTCGGCGAAGAAAATAAACATCATACTTTATCAGCTCCTCTGTGTGCAACGCGCCTTATTTTGTCCTCGTAGCTCAACTGTCTTTAGTCAAGATGTTACCAAGAAGCCCACCATCGCCATCTATGCCCATACCACCATTTCACCTGGCGACATTCGTTTACATTACCGACTGGATTCATGAGTTCCCATGTCTCAGTTCTCCTCATGTGGCGTAGAGCTCGAAGTAAACAGCAGCGAAAATGATAGAATGTTAAGAAATTTCGCCCGACCGCTTCTAACGTTGTGCAAGGAGGACAACAGTGGCATTGAGCTCGTCGCTTTCGTCGTGTCCGATATTTCGGTGTGGTGGCTATTAAAACAATATCGTTAAGGTTTGCAGAAAGGGTGATAACAGGTTTAAGAATAATTGAGAAGGCGAGGCTGGGTCCAAGCTTGGCATCATCACTGTACAGTAAGCGTAGAGAGACTAAGAAGAATGAGAGAAAAAGATACACTCCCGCACACACCCGCATGCGAGATATGTAATAGCGTTATGTCATACTCAGTGCCGGAATATCACTGATTTACCCATATGATTACGCTCATTTGAACATAGCATAAACCAGAGGAAAAAAAAAACACTTCGCAAACGACAATGTTATCTCCTACATTTCAGTGTTTCTGGCAATGACTCTGGCATTTCAGTGTTTTTTGTTTGTACGTTTTTGCAGGGGCCGGTAATTTGCGACGATTGAGTTCTTCCATTCGTTTTGCTCTTGGTCCATTGCTCAGACACCGCCGTGCTTCCCCCCCCCCCCCAATAGGGGACGACGACAAAAAAAAAAAAGTACTGAGAGCATCGGATCGTTTCAAATGAGGACCAAGGCCTTTTTTGCGATGCGCACCGAGACTGCCTAAAGTGTTGCTTGGTTCGTTACGGTGTTTATTACAGTCGATGGCAATCTAGCTGGCCAAACGTGGTAGCTTGGGCCAGCAATTTCTCCGCCGGTTCGTCTCTTTCGCTGTTCAGGGATCTCTCCCGGACACTTGTCATTTTTCAGTGCTCCTTGGCCTAGTTTACACTGCGTATATGCGATTATTCCTCATCGGTTTCCCAGTACAATGCTAGCGAGAAACCGAACAGCCACTGTACGTGGGCCCACGTGTTTATCGCGAGGAAGGACCAGGTGCGAATCTCCGCACGGCTGCCATTGGCTGTTTTCGAGCAGACGCTTTTTTCGACGCTAGCGCCAAGGTCCTCTTCAGTTACGGCCCTAGCAGGAGGACGATACTTTGGCAAAATGGCGGCGCACACGATTGTTTACGTTGTCATGGCAACAGAAACAGCAGGTGCACGGCACTTCCTCACCCTAGCGCTCTTTGCTTGTTTTTTGATTTTATTATGACGACCACCTCCACTCCCTCTCCACCCTTCCCCATGCAACGCGCGCCTTTACTTTTGCGATCTTTTTGCGAGTCCGCGGCCCGTATTTTTGTTTTTCTTATCGCGCGCGTGCGCTACCGCAGGCACTGTTTGTGAATTTGCGCGTGTTGCGCCGTGAGTACTTTATGCGTTAGCCCGCAAGCAGTCTTGTCCAAGCTTTGACTAATGCCGGCATATGCCAGAACGTACATAAATTCCACTTTCAACAAAACATATCTTTGGCCTCGTTTTATTCACTCCCGTTTCCAAAAACAAATATTTCGCATAACTTGGTGTGATACACGCTCAGAAAATAAACAAAAGTAAAAAATGCACTACATGTACATGATTACTAAGCAACACAAAAGTTCACAGATAGTGAAATAAACAAAAATAAAACTAAAGAAAACGCGAAGGCCATTTCATGTACACACATATAAATTTATATACATATATATATTTATATATATTTTTATATAATTCCCTAAAGACCAAAGTGTAGAAGAGCTTCTGATATGCGCACTGAGAGCTTCTAATATACTCACTGAGATATTGCACAAAACTGGACGATGTGTATGACAGTCATGCAAACTAAAGAAAGGGAAAAATCACTGGTAATAATGGCAAAAACAATGATACGCAAGACACCTAAAAAGTAGAATAAAATGCTAAGATTGCTCGACAGCTATACAAAAAAAAAGAAAACAAGAGCTTGCTTATAAACCTGCACAAAAGTACATGAAATGCTTGACATCTTCATTACCACTGAACAAAATGAACAAGACATGGTATTCGCAGAAAGGCCTATTCCTCAATCAAAGACCATGTAAAATAAGCCAACAACACGACTTTTCTTTCACCCCGAAAGCAATGCTTAGCATTAAAATTACGTCACTTATGGCGCTAAGTCGTACCTACTGGGCACCCCTTTGTGTAATAAACACGAACTGCAGGAATCTGCATTTAGGAGACTTGGAATGCTCATGCTTTTTAGAAGAAAAAAGAAAGCGTATCATGCCTACACATGAAGGTTGTTCGGGCGGTTTTCCCATCGGCGATGACTGAGATGACACACAAACACGAACAGTTATTTTTCAGCTCTTAGTAAGTTTGTACAACGTGACACAGAAAAAGCACTGAGGGCGGAATGGAAAGCTGGGCAAGTTCCTGAAGTTGCAGAATGAGACTTGGCACAGAAAAACACAAGTCATAGACCAGGTGACAATGAGGAGGAACACCTATTTGTCAGCTATTTCTACTGGTAAGAGGGAAGTACAGCACAATCAAGGCGCAACGACGTCCGGGAACTCATGGAGCACACGCATGGACAGGGCCGTGTTGGTGTACATGCGCCTTCTGGTCTTCTTGGGTCTGCGCCCACACCTGTTGTCTTTAGGCACCCGGAACAACCTTGCAGGGCTTGTTTTTGAGGTATTCGCGGTATTCGTTCAGCACTGGGCGATGCACGAGCGGTACGAGTCGTGAAACGGGTGAAACATGGCGGAGCGCAAGCACGCAGCTATCGAAGCCTACGAAACTGACGAAACTGCCCACGCCGGTCGACGCACAGCAGCGCATGCTCCCCGATAACAGCAGATAACGAAACGTGAAACGTCATGCAGCCGGCTAAGCTGGCGTCGGGCCGGCGGGCGTGCGCGTAGGCTCTTGAAGGTGAGTGCGTTGCGAGAGAGGGCGAAGAGTGAGGAGTTGGGAGGAGGGGCGAAAGGGCACGGCTGCCTATATAGGCGTGATATCAGATCCGCGTAGCCATAGTGACCGCGTTTATCGCAGCCGTTGAACAACACCCGTTCCGCCGGATAAAGAAGTCGGAAACAGGCACTTCGCCTGTCCTTGTTCAGTGCGGCAAACGCCCCCAAACCAAGCCGCTGCCATGCCGGACCCGGCGGCAAGTGCGGTGCTTACGTTGAGCGGCCACAACGTCGTTGGAGCGAACTGGCGCCCGATCCACTTCACAAAAGAAGTGCCGCAGTCGCGCGTCTGTAGCCTCTGCCGCACGGTTCCCAGTAGAACGGTGCAGCTGCCCTGCTCGCACTTCCTGTGCGATTCCTGCAACGACGCCAGGGATCAAGATGGCCGCTGCATGTGCCCCTTGGACCTGGAACCGTTCGACGAGGGCGAGTGCTTATGGAATGACTTCCCCGCCTCGAGAGCGAGCAGCCTCAAGGTGAGCGAATATCAGCTCGATTCTGCTCGTGGTACTGGCGGAGACTTCTTGTTAAGAAAGTGCAGTATGCTCCCTGTCACAGAGAGCCGGCAACGCTGCGGCAAGGTATGCGGGTAGTGCGGTTCGGAAGTCTCAATCAGCGGGTTTCCCGGAGCCTTACATCTTCCATCTGCGGCCCTTCGGTTGGGTTAACTACTTCATGTATTACAGCAACTTGCGGACGGAATCTTGCGTGAAATAATTTAACTTTGCACATTGGTGTTGCCTTGGTATGCGACGTACTATTGTTGCAAAGCCTGGGAAATTTCCAAGTGCCCCGTGCCCACGCGACCGTTTTAGCCTCCCTTTTTAGCAATGACCCTCGTGTTCTGGCAATGGACCTAATAGTTTCCAAAACTTCCGCAGGACATTCTAAAACATGACTGCGCTTCTTGAAGCGCAATCAACAAGATTTTTAGCAGTATCACGCGAGCTCCGGCTTTTCTCATGGTAAAGGTCTTAAAATGGCGAGACCACGGATAGTTCGCGCACATTGAATACTGAACCCTCGAGTTAATTCTACGCCACGAAGCCACATGCATCCCTCTGCCAGACATACTTGCTCGACCCTGCTTAAAACGGTGTGAAGCCAAATAGGTGCACGAGTACGTTATGGCATCTGCAATGCGTTTTTCATTGCTTTGCCTTAGCACAGGAATGAAGCGTGCGCTAAAGATGAATGGGAAAGTGGTCAAAATATCAGCACGAGCGAGGAACCGGCGGGCACACGTGTGAACGATGATGCCTCGTCGGCCACAAAGCCAAATCATCGGCAATGTCATAGGCGAAGGGGCGTGGCACACAACGGTTGCGCTGAAGATTGCATTGCGCGCGTCAGCGTGCTATCCCCCGCTTCTCCACCGGTCACCGTGATATACACGGCGCTCACGAACATGCGATCGACGGTTTTGCGGTGTCATTGAAAATATGGCTGATTGCATGCCCACTGGACTGTACTAGTGTTGTTGACTGTCGCCGAACATTCATCTCCAAGTGTGTTCGCTCTGACCGCCTCTGTATTACTTTTCGTGTCCTTTACCTTACTAACCTTTCCCCCCTCCGTAGTGCGCGGTAGCCAAGCGGGCACGGCATTAGAACCACTGCGTCGGCCCATCTGCCGAACGTAACTGCGCCAACAAGAAAAAAAAGATTATGGCAGGATGTACGCCGCACACGTGACGAAGAAACTGAGTCGATGTTTATTCCATGTCTGTTTCGGGCATCCCATTGCCGCACCATTGGTTGAGAGGGACCGGGCGAGTGATGCTTATAGATCTTTCATGTTTGTTGCCGTAGATCATGAACGCATGGGATTACTACGGACTGTCTTTTTCCCACCATTATTTTCTTTGTCATTTCTTCCGCTTGCGTTGGATGTTTGAAATGGTATGTTAAGACTCATTTCGCAACATATTTGCATGTATAACGTAGAACCACCCTATGTTTGAGCACAAGGGACGCTAACATTGAGGCAGGTTTCGTTCTATGATTGTTCAGGAGATGGTTCAGGGTATTGTGATGGTAATCAGCATGATAATTTAAAGATGTATTTAGAGAGACAAAATTTTTGTCCTCGCAATCGTATTCTCGATTTTCAGATCATGGAGAAGCAGTTTGTTAAAGACATTTTCTTTATTACTGAGTTAAGGTCGATTCTGGGGTTCATGTGTTACGAATTTCTAGCCGCTTTCGTCTTGTATACTAGACAATTTACAGCCTATTAGTGCATGTGGGGCAATGAAAAGGCCGTGACACTGAAGCTAGGGATGAAAAAGACACGCCAAGTTAGCGTAGACTCATGTACGGAGCAGTCATAATTCGTAGTTAGTGATAAATGCCGAAATTAAACCCTGATGGGCTCGTTCAATCAGCGCGCACGTGAAACAGAAACCGAGAGTGTGATTCTACTCAACAAAAAAATATGTGCCAATAGCGGAGATAGTGCATACTAAAAAATCTTGCCAGGCCTGGAGATTGCGTACTCTAAGTGGAAAGCGAAGTATATTTTAGATAGCGAGCGCTTTGTAAGAGCCCAAAGCGGGGAAACGTGCCGTTGATGTTGGAGGGACTCGGCAGCGCTTGACATCAAAGAAACACAAGGCATTCTCAGGGAGCCACTGTTCACCCGCAAACAAGCATGGAAGAACATAAAAGAACAAACCACATGGCACACGTACTAATGAGCCCAGCAAGGTCTTGTCGTTCTTTTGAGTCAAGCGCTGGTAACTCGCCTTTCTTTAACCACGATAGGACGTTCACGGAACTGTACAGTGTGTGAATTACACAATGAGTGTGGAAGCCTAAATACGTTTCTATGCGGTTAGTGATTTTGACTCCACCTCATTTGACTGACGTGAAATGTCAAATAGGACTCATCCAGCCATCAAATGACTGCAGCAGTTCACATTCTACAGTCAACGCTTAAATTCTTCCGAACATCACATATAACATTGCGTTATGTCTCATCAGTGGCTAAAAAGAAAACATAAAGTCGCAGTTTCGCCCGAAATGCGTAGCATCGATGGCGATAGCAATTTAGTGGACAGCTATACGAAGTAAGAAATAGTACTTTTATCGGCAGTACAAACTTGTAAGCATAGGCATAGTAACTAATTTAACATGCATCGTGTCACGCGCGCGCAAGCAAACACCAACACATCTCACTTGGTGACCGCGGTAACTCACTGTTAAAACGCTGGCGTGAGGAAACGCCGCAGCAGTAGCGAGTGAAGCGACATTCATGCTTTATATCGCTTCAATGCAAAGTGAGCGCCCAGAACACACAGCACGCACAAAGCTGCGTGCCGTCGCCGCACCTAGACTCTGCCCCCAACGCAGATAGCTCTCAAGATACGGTCGTGCTATCTTGGGCGCGACAGCGCGCCGCCGCGACATGCGCAGTTGTAGCCGGAGTAGAACGTCGCCACCCTTCCTTCCCCTCTCCCGCGATGCCTCGCAATGTTGGGCTCCAAGTGCGCGACGAGACTGCGTAAAACCCCTTAAACTTAGTAAAGTAATGACACTCTTTTCCTCCGCCTTCCCTCCTCTTCGTTTCTCCTCTCTTCACGCTGCCTCGTCGACCGTGGCGCCGCCTACATTGCTCTAGCGTAGAAACGGCGCCAACATGAGCTCCTCGCCACTCCGTAGACGCTTCTCGAGCAAAAATGGCGCTGATGCACGGTGCGAGGGCCCACGTGATGCCATTAGGCCAATAGCGACGCGGCGTCGGCTTCGGCCAGAGCACGCGAAGTGGAGGCGGCATTCTTCAAAGCGTGGCACTACTTTACCAAGTTTAAGGGGCCTTAAGGCTGCGCGCTTCCTGCCTCACCGCTTCTGTCGCTTTCGCGCGGACGAGATTGAGCCGCGATCGTCGGCTCCCCTCGCACGCTTTCACTCGCACATAAAGCGTAGAGGACGCGCTGCGACTGTGTTATCGCCCTTGGACTTTATACAGAACCTCACGGCGACGCCGACGCCACATATGCGCTTGCAGTGTCCATATAATTGCTATCGCAATTAAAGAATGAGACGTCTGCTGTCAACGAATAGCGGCGCGAAAACGCCGAGCGCGTTCGTCAAAGACGATCGCTGATCTTGTGATACCTCAAAGACAGCGCGAGACAGCGATTCCGCTTATCGACAAATAAAAAACTGAAATAATCGTGGGTGGGCTGCAACAAAAGAATAAGCAGACCTTACAAGCTCGCCTTACACGTCCGTGTGCATCCTACTAGGAAGCAGCCGACGGGAGCAGAAATTGACATTGTGGTCTCCTAGCGCAGTATGTATACAGTTGCGCTTCTGTGCTCGCGGTCGCAAATTCGACTTCGATAGTGGCTACGACATTTCAATGAAGGCTGCATTATATATATATGTATGTATGTATGTATGTATATTTGTATGTATGTATATATATGTATAAAGGAATCTCAAAGAAATGTGCATTTAGATTCAGGTGCGCTTTACGAAATTCCTGGCGGTCAAAATTATCCTGCTCTCCACCATTACGGCGTGCCTTATAGTCGCTTCAAGTTTCCCGCCACTTAAAGCCAGTATTTATTTCTAATTTTGTATTTTAATGGCCGTGTTCACGCTGATCTGGTTCCAAGGGAATGTGCCAGGTAGCGACTCTGCATGATCTCTAACTGCTCAGCGGTCAAAAGAAACAGGAGGCGTTCGGAAGTCTGGGGGACAAAATGTAAAAAGCGAGCAAGCTTCCGGGGTCGTAGCAGGCGTAGGTAATATTGCAGCATAAACGCAGACGTTCTAACGGCGATAAATGCGAGGTAGAGGAAAGCTGAATTGTATACCGCAATATATGTCATCATCATCATCAGCTTGGTTACGCCCACTGCAGGGCAAAGGCCTCTCCCATACTTCTCCAACAACCCCGGTTACACATGGTAACCGGATTTCACTAGAATATATGTAGTGCAAATTAATTAGATAAACGAGGTTGAACTACTGGTCTTCTGCCTGTTTCAGATGGGGTGCCATTGGAAATCATCCCAGCGGCAACCACTGAAAATATTTGATCACTTGTGAATATTGTTACTCCGTGACCAAGTAAAACTGTAATCTCTAGATGGCCCTGTTTCGTCACGCATATCTACGCCGGAAGCTTATCAACCTGAACGCATTTTTTTTTATTTCCAGGCCCATTGCTGGAATGAATGCAACGGCTGCGAGTTCGTAGGCACCATCGAAGCTGTACTGCTGCACTACGAGAGAGAGTGCGACTTGCATGCCCTCCAGTGCCCACGGTGTGAACGAAGAGTGAAGCGCACAGAGCTTGCCTCGCACTATGTGGCCGGATGCTCCCGCGGTGATCCGTGTTCGCGTCCTGCACAGAATTGCGAACGTGGCGATTCACTTGCCGTTCGTGACCTGAGTGAGACAATGGACGCAATGACGTCCATTCCGAAAGGCCCGTGTCACCAGCAGTTGTCATTAGTTCGGAGGCGAATGGACGAACTCGTGCAACTATTTAGGAACTGTGAAGCCGTGCGTTTGTCGGAGATCGGCGACGTGGTTGTGAGTTCTGAGGAAAACTTGGTGCACAAAATGGAAGAATTCAAGTCAAGTATCTGCTGTACTGTTGCGCAGCTGAATACCGGTCTGAAAGAGCTGAAGGTGCTACTCAGAGATCCGTGCTCTGATCACCTGCCCAATCTTCAGGGTCAAATGAACGAAGTCGTCGAACAATCGAAGGCCAATTACGCTACCTTAGTTCGGGAAATGACCGCCGCGCTTAGAGACTCGGAAAGTAACTTGGGGGTAAAAATTGATGCACTTCAGGCACATCTATCTTCGACGCTGGCACTGAAACTGCCGCCTCCTCGAAGAGTGCTTGACTGCTTTGAGCAGAAAAAATTATCTTCGGAAAGTGAAGGTGCCGTTGCTGCGACCAGTTCAGGGAAAACGAACATCCCGTGGCAGTCGGAAAAGAAGCTCATCCTTCGAAAGTTGGATGCATTCGCCAGTGCATCACTGTGCACTCTGGAATTTATGCGGCAGGAGTGTCTGTCGCGTGGCGGCCGCCCATGGATTTCTGAAGTGTGTTACACTTCAGGTGCGTACATTGTAACTTTGAGAAACGCTGACAAAATACTTAGCCTGAACGCAGGCGTCTTCGCAGAGTGGATTCTCCGGCACCGCAGCGGTATCTTTTTCCACATTGTCTTTGCGAAGGCCGCTATAGGGCGAATTGCAGTAAATGTCCGCGGTCATTTATTTGCGGACACGCCTTGGTATTCCTGGGACAATGTCGCACTGACGGTACTAAACGAGAACCAGTGTAATGACAATTGCATTGATTGGTTTCGTGATGCTTTCAGCGAATCCGACGCTTCAACAAATGACGTGGTATTTTACGTTGAAGCCCGAACGCTCGGTGCGGAGGGCTTTATACAAGGCGGAGAACTTAAGTTTCGGCTTCAACTTTGATCTAAGATTTTAGCCTAGCGCACCATGACGATATGGAACTGCATTTACATCCGATTCGTATGCTTTTTTTTTTTCGCAGTCAGAACAAAACGCTGTTTTTACGCTGCTAGTGTTGCCTTGCCGCGTGTCATAAGTCCACTTTGAAAAGCGACTGTTTCCTGCAGACGCGTTGGACAACTTCTCTCGAGTAGTGGCGAGATAACGTCGAAACCTTAGAAAACTCCATGAGCTCCTGTGTAGGCATCGGCGTAGAATCTCAGGACGAGAACTTACCCTCAGAAGTTCGACACCCTAAACATCTGACCACAGCGATACGCGTGAGTGGGCCGTCAGACTAAGAGTGAGGTGTGCGTTTTGCGAAGGTTGCCAGTGTAAATAGAAGGGGCCGCTAAATCTAATAGAAAAGTACATAGTCTGGCGTGAAAAGGCAAATTGTGCACGGACTTCAGTGTAATCTAAGCAAATACAAAAGTTCGTATTTCGTACAAATAACTAATCTTTGTCGTAGTGACAGAGTTGGTCGTGAAACAGAGGAATACTGTTCTTTAGGCCGCGACTGCGAAGGGATTCATAAAATCACGCACACAACGTCATTGTCCGTGCTGCGTTGCGGTGTCCTCTTCTGACTTGTCCAAGTTGATTTGTGCACGTTGAAATTATTTCGAGGTGACATTTGCTTTCTGATTTGTACACCTTTCGCATATTCGTGTGACTTGAAATGTGTATCTGTCTGGTTTCTTTCAAAATAAAAAAGCTTATTTTAGACTCAGTCTTCTCGGTGATTTTTTTTGTCTCAAAGCAAAGAAAACGATAGAGAGAGAATCTAGGGTTTTCCGCTCCAAACTATAGCAACATTGCAACAGATTCCAGCGGCAGTGCACAATACTACAAAAAACGGACATTAGGTTCACACTTACCACGAACGTCAAAGTGTTCGTAGCTGGTTGGACGTACTTGGATGCATGACGAGCACCAAAATTGAGTGGCAGGTCAAAATTTCTGAAGACATTCGTGTCGTGCTTAAGACACCGCGGGCACTATTCGGGTTGCATGATCTATGTCAATCACGCGAACGTCGATTCAGCGGGTATAATATCCGTAGAATTTGGGACCTCCTCGCTATGCTCACTGGGGCGCACGCTCCGATAACGCGCGCTCCCGACGACCACTGCGGTTTCGAGCACTCCGGGCCGCAAGGCATGCCGGGCGCCACGTCCGTGCCTGCTCCGGCCCTCTCTGTGTGCCGACGCGAAGCTGCGCGCGTACGCGCCCCACCGGCCTCAGCTAGGGGAAGGCGAGACCGCGCGCGCAGCAAGGGAGACCCTTGGCGAAGCTCCTCTATAAGCGACAAAGAACAGTTATTAACCTCTGGTGTTCGGCACAAAGTTTAAACGAGGCTCCCGAATCGAAATCTAAACGCGACACGGTACATGGCCAAATGGTCACCGGTGTGACCGCCGGTTAGCTTGCGCGCGCCTCTGCGGCCGCTTTTTGTCGAGTCACGAGCGCGGAGCCCGGGGAAGAACGCGACGAGTCATTTGTTTTTTTTATGCGCTGCGCTTATTCGTGGCCAATCGTCGTCCTTCCTTTCTCTTTACTAACGGGGCGTTCTCCCCGGGAAGAGCGTGTGCAGAAAACGCGCTCTGTAGGAGGAGACAGGCAAGACGAAAATGAACTCTTGATTACCGTAGTGTAAACGAAGTGTTGCCCGTCGAAGCCGCCACAGCGCCAATCGCAAGAGCGGCACCTCGCGGCTCTTATATCGCCGGCGCGCAAGGAGGAAGCGTGAAAAGTCGAGTATAGTAGACTATTATAGTACACTCTAGTGGAAACATGCACGCTTGCAGGTGTCCGAGGGACGCGCATGCGCGAAGGCGTCGGACTCGCGCGCCCCGCAATATTTTGTGTGCAAGTGTACGTATATTTTCATATTCATTTTTTAACAACTGGTACAAGTTCCCTATATCGTCTGTTTTATGAATTCCAGTGTTTTCCGTGAATTAGAAGAGTGATTGCCAAAGTGTCACATTACTGTCAAAATTAATAGTTTGTCTGTTTTCTGTCAATGTCGCGTTATTGAGGTCGAGCGCTAAGGCGACAGCAAAATGTCGCACATCTAGATTCATCAGGTGACACTGTCAATAACAATAGGTGCAATACCTGGGAACTGTGTTAAACTGGGCCCGTTGGTATACGTTGGAAGGAATGGGGCAGCACAGAAAACGGGACATGAAGAATACACAACAGGCACGGAGCTGTGTCCGGTGTCTATTCATTATGTACCGTGTTCACGAGATGTTGATTCCCTTCAACAATACGTCGATAAGGACGACAAGGTTGATTTCGAGTGTCCGTAAACAGCGCTAAGAACAAGGACGAAGCCAGCACAGACGACATGGTGTGCGCTGAAATAGCGTCTAGCGTTAATTTCAAACGACCAACTATTTTTACGCGCGGTGCATCAGACACATAAAGCAAACATCATCACATAAAAGATTGCGTGGTTAGTCAATTCGCGTTTCTACAAATACACGAAAAGAAAAAAAAAATTCACCCACGATTATGGTACCGCCTAATGCGTAATTTAAGCGCAGCTGAACACGTATTTTCATTTTGCGATATATTGGCTGGCGAGGACACTCTGTCTCACGCGACACTTTGCAAACGCAGCGAAGTGTGACGTGACTGCCTCGCCAATATGGAGATCGCGAGAGCCAACGAGAGATTTACAGCAGCAGCAGCCGCCGCCGCCGACAGACCTGTCAGACAACGCGCGCTACTCTGGTGCCATCTCGTAGCCATCGTCGCCACACTACGCTTTTCTTCTCGCGCCTTCGCTATGCCCTCATCCGCTGTCATCCCCCGCGACGCTCCGCTTTTGCTCTTTCATCCTTCGCTGCGCTCCTTCGCTCCGTTACGCCGATGCCGAAGGTGGCCGCAGGAGCAAGCACCAAAGAGCTGCGCGCGCGAAAACTGACTCCTCTTTTTCATGCAGTGCCAAGGCCGGACAACTGGCACTCTTAACGCACGCTTCTTTTTGCTTTGTTTTACAGCGTAAACTGTTATGGGCTAATTTCAAAAGCTGCTGCGGTTGGCGATGTTTTCCGCCACCGCCCGCGGCGTCCGTCACAGCTGTCACCAGGAATTAGAAAAAAAGTTCCCGCTAGGATCGAACCCAGGCCCTCTGCGCGGTAGTCCGCTACTCTACCACTCCACAACGCCAGAGCTTGCTAGCTCTTGCGGAAACGTGCTTTACACAGGCGTCCTGAAGCAAGGCTCAACATTGCAAAAATCGTGCATGCATACCTACGTTTTCCAGCACATATGTTTTCACCCATCAAACAACCAAGCGAGAACGTGAAATAGGGGGAGCGTTTTATATGAGGATAGGATACACCTTATTGCTGTAATTTACAGTCATTCAGCGGTCAGACCGAGTGCTTCCATCTTCCTCTTGTCGATGGTGACTCACGCGTCTTGCAGGGTTGGCACCCCTATTCCAGAACACCACTGAGCGTGGCTGCTCGTCGGGCATGGTGTACCAGCCCCCATTGGAGGGATGCATTGCCACTGGAGAGCACACTCTCCCACTGCTCTGCACTCGTATTTTCCATATTGTGGAATGTTTTGTTTTTACTGCATTCCCACGTCATGTGATGAAGGGTGGGTTTTGCGCCACACCATGAGCATATGTCCGTGTATTGGTTTGGGAACATTTTCCTTAGTATGTGTAGATTTGGGAAGGTTCCTGTTAGCAGCTTCCGCCAGCAAACTGCCTCTGTTGATTAAGCACGTTACGGGGCGGGGAGTATCTGACCCTCGTTCCTCTATGATAATTTGGTATCTCGGAGTACGTCGGGATCACCGTCATGAAGTCGTCGGGGTCTCCATTTAGGTCCGCTCGGTTAGTATACTCGCGAGCGGTCCTATCGGCCCTCTGGTTTCCCTCAATTTCAGTGTGTCCCGGTATGCAGAAAATGTTGTCTAACTCGTCTTTCGTGTTGGCCAGCGCGGAGGAAGATTTGGAGCGCCTTTTGGCCAATTCTGCCATTGATGTAGTTACGACAAGCTTCATTAGAGTCCGTTACTATTGTGAGGGATTTGTTTGCGCGGTAACCCTCGGCGGCCGCTAGAGCAACCAGTCGTTTCTTCTCCCTCAGTTACCGTACAGTCCCGTGTCGACGCGCAAGTGATCTCCTTATAGACCGAGCCAATTAAAGCGGGTGATAAGCGTCACCTGCCCGTTTCTAATGAGAGGGTTTTTAGATAGCTTCAATACGCTTGAAATTTGGAATTGCTCGTACATAATCTTGGTGTACAGTAGCATAAGGTAAACACCGAGGTAAGCAAGACCGAGGAAAACATGGGACGCCATATGTTGTCCTCTGTCCTGATGTCAGTGTTAACCCTGCACAACTCAATGTGGAGTTATTTACGTAAACAGGCTGAACGCATCTGAAGTGTTGCCGCGGTGTCTCCAACAAAGGACAAGGCCGATCATCAAGTAGATACATAAGAAAACGTCTTTAGCACAATAGGAAAATGAACAGAAGTAAACAACTGCCCTAACACAGTTTCGCACAGCAATTGAAAAATACAAAATCGGCAAGTCGGCAAAGCCTGCAAAACTTAGTAGGCATGGAGAGAAAAATATTCGGTAACATATGAAGAATATACCGGTTATCAGTCCATGGAGTATAATGGCCAACAAGAACTCCATTTGATTCCATGGCAGCAGTCCCCTGCTGGTCTTTGTCGTCTCTTAGATGCTGTTCAGCTTCGGCCTCAGTCGCCGTCACGGAAGTGTTGGGTTGCCATGACCTGACCTCATGGCCGTGGGTACAAGTTCTGGACTGTTGGTTCAGTGGGTCTGGAAGCCAACCTTTGCTGCACCCATAATGACGACAAGGGGAGATTGTTTATTAGTCAAATTTATTTCTACATTTCTACGGAATGACTACAGGAAAAAGCCTGCCGTTCGAAATCACGGACACTGCTTAGTCCCACCTGTATAAAAATTTCATTATAGGATATTGCGCGCCCAAACCACTTTCCGATCATGATGCATGCCGTAGTAGAGAACTCCGGAAATTGAGACCTCCTGGGGTTCTTCAAAGGGACATTAAAGGCAAATATTAAGTCATGCTAAACTGATAGACTAGTCCTCGAGAATCTCTAAGGCGTGAATATTATCGCGAACAGGGCCTTAATAATCGAGAAATTGAGGTAAATGCAGGGCATGATTAGACTCCCCCGGGGCATTCAAGTACTTGGCCGATGACGACAGCACACCTCAGTTAAATTCTGTCACTAGTAGTGAACCACACGTTGCACAAAACATCCTTGCATTGTATTGCAAGGCGAAATAAAATGCTGCTTGTCCAGTTCTATTTCACTTTCAGAAAAAAAGAATTCATTGAAATAACTCTGACAATGACGAGGGCAGTTGAAAGGTTTCGTATTGCCTCGACACGCTTTTAGCGTTCCGATAGTTATCGCGTAGTGCTGCGCTGAGTTTGCTGGCTCGCGGTACTCGCACAAACTGCAAGTAGCCGAGAATGCAACTTGCATGGGATGTCGCGGGATGCCCGAATGGTCTACGCCACTTGACCAAACAACAGCTGCAGCGGTGAATCCGCCCGCTCTGTCTTGGCTCGGTACCGCCATTTGTCGGGCGCCGTCTTACTCACCGACGATAGCAAGCGCAACGTTTATAGATACTTTTTTATATCTGTAAACGTTGAGCAAAGGGCGGTGATGGTGTATGCAGTGTCACCACTCCTCTATTGGGTGGCGGGAGATACCAAGTTGACTATTCAACTTGATTCCAAGTTGATTCCTTTCAACTTGATACCAAGTTGAAAGGATGTAGTTTCTAAACCATAGAGTAGATTCAGGACAATGCAACAAGAGACTTGCACACCTTCCCAGAAAGTGCATTCCAGGAGGCTTTCCAAGAATGGAAGAAACAACAGGAAGAGTGTATTGCCAAAACAGGGGACTACTTAGAGGGGTACAGTGCCTAAAGTAGTACTATAAATAATAAAGATGTTATGCCATAAGTTCCGTTTCTTTTTGGACACTCCTCATAATTAGAACCGTACTTTAGGAAACAGTGTGGCACATCATAATTGGCTGTATTTTGTTGCGCAAATAGCTGGCAAGATAACCATGATTAATCACTCAAGTATCTATCTTACATTGCAAGTATCTTTTATCGTATCTCATGCAGTATTTATCTTTGTATTTGTCTCTCAAATGCATCCTAGGGCATGGGTCTCATATGAAAAAGTAGGAGAGCTTTTTTTGGAAGGTCTGGTGCTGTTTTATTTTTAATGCTACTTTATACATACCTAGTTCTTTCCTTTGAAGTGCGCAAGGAAGCCTGATAAATATTTTCAAAAATATGTCGCATGGGTGCACACCAGTATAGTGTTCTCTAAGTACAAAGACTGCTTGCAAGTGTCAAGGAAGCAGCTGTCCACGTGACCCAATATAACGGCTAGGCAGCAATGTCAGCAATTTTGTTGCGAGCGTGGATATCCACTGCGGTGACAACTGATGAACAATTGGTTAGCTCTGAAACTGGAGCCAAATACTCTGATCCGCTTGTATACTGAAGCCAACGTGGATATTGTTAGTTGAAAACACAGTTTAGAGCACTGCAGTCCAGCCATGCAGATGGGCAGTACTAGGAATATTTCTAGTTCACTTTTTGCAAACCTGTGAAAAAAATCTTCACAAAAGACAACCTATGAAAACAACTGCTACAGCTGGTTTCAACACACTCTGGAACAAATATTTGAGGACTTTGGTAAAGGATTCTTATTAATTGGTAAACGAAGCATGCAAAGTAACAGCATTTCGATTAGCTAAAGACTGGTACAAACAAGGTGCCATTGGTTGTATCCATGTTTGAAATATCACTTTTTAAAAAGCTTTTGTTCTAAGTATATAAAAAACTTAGCATAAGTAATATCTGATTGCATTCTTTCTCTAGCCTGTCTTCTTTTAACATTTCATCAATATGTACCAAAGTTGGTGAAGGAAACGTCATGCAGTAAAATGTACTACTCGCAGTTCATTGCCATTGCTGAGTATGCAAATTGAGCTCCTTTCGCTCAATGGCATGCTAAAGGCATATCATGCTCTCAAAAGGTTTGTCAGCTTTCCGAGTGTACTGGTGTCTTTCCAAGTCGCTCTTCTGCACACAAAGACATTGTAACAGTAACGAAGAAGGCCACTAGTGACAGAAGAGGAAGAGTAGGCCAAGCAGGAGGATAGAGCAGCAGCGGATCAGGAGCAGAAGTTAGGTTTATAGAACTGTTTCTGTAGCAGTTAGGTTTCTGGAGTTAGGGTTTGTCGTGTAATGCTTGGAACCCATTGAAGGCACCAGACTCGCCTTACATTTTGGTGGCAGCGGTGTTAAGCAGCAGCCAGTCGTCCCGCAGTACGATGATGCATGCAAACAGCATTTTGACTGTGCGCCCTCATATATCTCATTTTCCCCAACCCAACAAAGCAGAACTTCTTGCCAACATGCAGTGAATAATGAGATTGCATATCCTCTCTTAACACTCTTCTTAACTCTTTCCTTGAGAATTATGACAGCAGTGAAATCTGCATAGACACTTTCAAAACTATTCACTCACACTTCCTGCATGCCAGCACGCTGGGAGAAGCTTTCATCCTGTATTGAACATAAGCTGGTTGATGATGACAATACATACTAGGAGACAAACGTTAACAATAGCAGGCGTCACAAGACACCAGAAAGTCACCAAGCAGTTGAGGCGGAGGAAATAACTTTGTAGACAACAAAGAAAATAAGTTAGCATTGCATCAATGCTTTCGGACTGATTGTTGACTTTAATGCGATAAGCAATCTACCTTATGTTGGTGTGCGGGCTGCTAAGCACAATGAAATAATTTGCAACTTTCTTTCAGGAGTTGTGATAGACCCAACTGCAGGTCCACCTACCGTCCGTTCCTCTCTCTTCTAGCCTATCTTTGCACCAGCTCAGTGGTTGACCAGGGCAGCGCCACAAGAAGGAGGAAGGTGCACCACAAGTGTCCCCTACCCTTTGCAGACAAGTGGCTGTGGCCACTTCAAAAGCCATTCAGGTGGCTACGCTAATGATAAGGGCAGGTTTCATCCTCTCGAGGGTGACTGTGTCGCCATGCTAATTATGCAGTTTAGTAAAGCGGTGTACTGGACGTTTGGCAACTGGGAAGGGGCTGTCATAGCGACATTGAAGAGGACGACGAGCGGCGTCGATATGGAAGAAAACACGAGAAGATGTTTGCAGGCTTGAGGGGAGGAAAACTTGATGTGGACTCGTGTGAGTGAGTCCACATAAGTCTCGGCTACTGAGCAGGAGAGCTCTGGCCGGACGATCGATCGAAGGCCTAGCAGCGCTACCGGCAGGCTTTGTAGCAAGTACTGCTTTCAAATTCTGGTGCAGCCTCTCGATGCTGCTGTTGGAGGCTAGGCGATAAGCAGTTGTGGGTGTGCGCACTCAGCCGAGAAGAGGCGTTGCAGATGTGAAAAATTCAGACTCCGTCTGCCGCGGTCAGTAGTCACCGTAGACGGCACACCAAAACGGCTGATCGAGGTGAACAGTAAAGTGTAAATGGGCAACTGTGTCCGCTTTGATGTCAGGCATGTCAGTAACTTCAAGTCACAGGGCATGGCAATCAATACACTTAAGCAAGTCCATATAACCACGATGAGGTGGCAAAGGTCTGGCGATGTCTAGATTAGTGGTGTCGAAGCGTGCATCAGGGAGAACAAATTGTACCCACGGAAGCTTGGTGTGTCGTTGTACCTTCAAATGCTGGCAGGCTGTGTAAGCATGAACTCAGTGATAGACATTGGCATACGCTAGGCAAGACGTAGCTCTCGGTGAGGTCTTTCATGGCGCGTACACTGGGGTGGCAGAGCGAGTGCATCAAATCAAATCTCAAAGACAGCACAATGAAGAAGAGAAAAAACGTAAATGTGAGCACAGCTAGCTGAAATGAAAAATGAGACATCCACCCGTTTGAAGCTAAGTGCTACAAGAAAACCCATACGGGTTCCTCGAACGAAAAGTTTCACAGTTGAAGAAACATTCGTCCTCGTCCCGGAGTCGAACCCGGCACCACTGCTTCAGAAGCTTCAGTTAACGAGTAGGAGATCTCATTACTTTGCAGTGTGTTTTTCCACCCTCTTTGGATGCTTGGCCTTCGGCATCCTTAATATTCTTGAACGTTCCTTGAAGTTTGAGTTGAATGTTCTGTACACACCCTGCAGTCCTCTCATTCTAGTGTATTCACAATGTTATCTACTTTAGCTCATTGCAGTTTCCGTTACCTTATGGACTCGCGTAAGCGCCACACTCCCAACTTGGCAGCCCAAAATTTGGTAAAAATAAATCTAACACAGAAGCAATCGCGTTCGCTGTCCCGATGCCGCGTGCATGCAAATGCGAATTTTCGCACGCTGTGTACTTCCACATGCTGCTACCATACCACGAGAGCCATCTAGTATCTAGAAAAATCTAGTAGCTGCACTTGCACAGGACTGGACCGAAAGGTTTGGTCCCGTGTACCGCCGAACCTTGTCACAGTTGCGAACAAAAAAGTACACTCCTTACATCAGTCTATAGGTACAAAGCACAGTTTATTAATAGCACAAATTGAACTTCAGAAGTGAATAAGCAACATATTTGCATACTCGGGACCTGTTGCTGAGCACAAATTTAACTTTAGCAGTGAATAATTATTTTTTCCATTCTCTGGACTTATTGCCGAGTACGAATGATAGTGGTTCAGCTGGAAAAGTCGTGCTCCCTAACTGACGCAGCATGCTGCACTACGTAACTTGTGTTTTGTGTATTTACTGTGTTCATCGCAATAGCATTTACAGCGTTTTTGATACAAACCTATGCTTGATTGTGCAAAGTTGGGGATTATAAATATTCGGAATGGTATTAGAAAATATTCATACGTACAAATAGCGACTTCCAAACGAAACTCATAGAATATTTTGGTACACCTATCAAGTAGAAAACTTGGGTCAGGCGGTATGTGCCAAGCATCATACCATATCGCATTCATCCTCATGACACCAACAGGCAACAGCTGCAGGTGGCGAAGCTGTGCTCATGTCGCCCGCTGCCACTACTATCTCACGAACTCAAATGAGTTTGGCATCATTTAGATTGGTATACTGTGTGTAGCACGCGTCTTTTTTTTAATCTGAGGAGAGGCAGACACTGAAAAGGAACACTGGAAAGGTTTTGCTGTCGGCAAAAACAATCAACTTCTATTTTTCCCAGATCCTATGTTTCACTGATTGTAGTGCTTTTATTTGGTTAGCTGTGCAATAATGTGAATACCTAAACATAACTTAAAAATGGAATTTGCATGCTTGGAGCAGTGATGATAAAAAACTGCCATTATCTGTGCTTAAAAAGATGTAGCAAAGTCTGTCTGGCGTCACATAATTCAGATACTGCAGACAAGGCTGCAAGCTATTTTTTAAACATCAGTTTGAAAAACCTTGGTTATGAAAGCAAAGCTCAAGTCCTGTCTATACTTTTGTTGTGTTCGCTGCTAAACACTTGGATTGTTCCCTTATACAACGAAGGCATGGAATAAAAGTGTTGCATATGTCTTGCAAAAACAAAAGTGACTTGACAATGTATGCACAGGACTACATGTTATGCAACTGTCATATTTTACGTGAATACACATAAAAATTTTATCTTTTGCCTGTGCTAACCAAAGAAGTCAAGGAACTTCTGTTCATTTAAAAAAAATGAGGCACGCAGAATTAGGGACAAGGTGAAGAAGGAAGGCAAGTCACACGCGCTAAGCACAACTGAGCATTTGCTGAAAATTAGAAGGCACAAATTAGAACGTACAGATAAAATATGTGAAGACTGCATGCATTTACCACACGGACATTCTACCCTTGCTCGCTCTACCTCAGAATAGATAAAATATGCAAAAACCTCACATAAATGAATTAGACTTCCATGTTGCTTACAGCTTAAACTCACTATCATGTATAACCATAGTACAACACAGGCCTGGATGTTACAAAGATCACCTTCTCAGTGGGTGTGAATAATTCTAATGATTTTTCTGGTTCTCTCATAGCAGTGATGACTAATCATTTGCACTTCTAACAACTTCATCCTATGCCTGGCCTTCATTATATAAAGTTAAAGCCTAGATTTATCTATTACTGTGCTCACTGAAGGCATCTTTTATCTCATACTTGCCCCGTCCCTTGCTCAACTCACTTTTTCAGAACTGAACCAACCTCAGCTCCCCCAGTTTGCTTCTATTTACAATTTCTGTCCCGCTACTGCACTGTATTTCTTACAAGGAGTGCCCTAGGCCTCCTGGCAACGAAACAAAAATGTCATGGCATAGCAACATAAAAGCACAGGCAAGAAGTATTCAATTAACACTAAAATGTTAACATATTTGTCTAACAGCAATACAATGTCCTCGCCTGTAGCATGGCTGATTTATTGGCGTCCTAAAAAAGGAATTTAAGAACTGCCAAAGTTTGTTGTAACTCCCCACATATTCTGACAGCACGTGGCTTTTAAAGACTACCTTGTCAAACTGAACCCCTGCACACTCTGTGGCATGTGTGAATACTAGTAGTGCCAAGTAAAGGATCTTATTTAGACAGTCTGATGCATTGCCTTGAGGCAAAATTGCCAACTTTTTATATTGCAGCCCTTCACCTTATTTTACATCCATATAATTCTTTTTCTCAAGGGACTGCCATCACATAATTACCATGGTGAGGTGGAGAGAGTTGAACAAACAGCGAAGGAAATTAAGTTTCGCACTGGTGTGATGTAAAAATTATATTCCAGTGCCATTCCTAATTTTTCAGTGGTTCAAGGGATACTGCACTCACATTATCACTCAGATTAGCAGGCTGTGTGAATGGTGGATAAGAGAAGAACAAACTGGAGCAAACCAATCCAAAATTATAACAGATGTATTTTCAAGCTTCACACTATCATTCAGGTTGCGTAATCATTTGCAAAATAAACTTTAAGTTCGTTGGACCTAATAAATAAGTCGCAATAAATCTCACAATTTAGAATTGTAAAGGGTGCATTAAAGGGAAATACAAAACTTTTTCAAACGAGACCTGTAATGAGCAGCCATTTATGCTTCTGCCTTACAAAGTAAGCTCATTCTGATCTATACTGCTTAGTTTACAGCGTGTTTCTACTGAATAACTTGTCGGCAACCTATGAACACCACAGTTCACAGTTTCTGCAGGGTATTTACTGTCCCGAGATATTAATATTTCAGATAAGTGTACACTGTTGTAACACAGGCCACCATAATGCCGTACAGCCAGCATGGTGGAAAGCTGCTCTTTATGCTAAACCGTTTACCTTCAGAAGCACTTTGGAAGTTGCAGACATGACAGTGAAATGTTCTACGTGACATCGTGTGAATACTCCCTATGAGGTGTTAACATGCGCAATAGATTTGAAAACAGGCTGACAACTGCCTTTCGAGAGGGCAAGGTACCCGCCCGCCTGATGCAGGAGGGAACCAACAATATTTTAAAAAGGACAGCGAAAGTGCAAGAGGATGGAATTGGAATGTTGCAGCAAAAGGCATAGAAAACCAAGACATAAAGGAAATAACACGCACCACAAGGAACTGTGGTGTGTGTACATCAGGGGTGTGCGAATAGATTGGAAATTTTGAGTATAGTTCGAATAGTTATTGCACCTGGATTTGTATTCAATTTTAGCGTTCAGTATTGGAAGCTGTCGAATACTTGTTTCATTCAATACCAAGAGGCAAAAAGAGTTTTGGAGGTCCACAAGAGGAAAGACTATAAAGCTAGTGGAGAGCCTTTTGAAAGATTGCGCTTCAGGAGTACTGCAGAGATCGTGCAGATGCGCGAGTTTGTAAGCGAACACATGGAGTAAATAATTTAGGCGTGATAGTTTCAAGTTGGTAAACATGCATGTCTTCCATGTATACTCCTTGGGTAGCCTACCAAATTCCTCTCAAGATTAGACAAATTTGTTTATTGTTTGGGCAATATCACCATGCTTGGATCCCTTTAAAGCAATGTGCACTACTGTAAGGTGTTGCGCTTTACACCATCAGTGAGAACCACAGTTTTACGAGCATATGCTGATGTGTTTTTGATTGTTTCATTACTTTTATTATCACAGTATGCCAGATACAGTCACATTTCTGGCCCTCATATAGAAGATTTTAAAATGCATTAAAATACATTTATAATGGCATTGATTGTGTAAAATAACGCAAATAAGCCTTTTGTTGCCAGACTACAAGGGAGTTTCAAAACTATAGCATATTACTTTTTTTAGAAGTGATAAAACTTTATATTCGAATTGCATTTTTCGAAATACTCATATTAGATGAGGAAATTTCACTATTCACACATTCTTAGTGTTTACATTGCTGAATAAAATCCTATACAGTGCATATTAACATCAGCGTGCAGAAGGTTGCAAATACTTTGTTCATTTGTTAAACAAGCTTTTTGCTTAGCTTTATCGTGCAGCATGTTCTCGCAACAATGGGCTCTTGCTTTCATGTGTTTGTAGTTGATGCTATTTTATAGCTCTCATTGCGGTATAAAACCTCCCAGTTGGGAGCCAATGCTCAGCTGTGTTCCGTCTCTATGAAAGTCTTCATTTTCTGATCACTTTTACTGTCAGAAACTAGGTTTAACTAAGATACCCAGTGCCCACATGCTTCTGCAGGGAATGAGAACGGGAATAAAGAAGGCAAAGTCAAGGGGCATGAAGTACAAGTGTACCATGAAGCTCGTAGATCGAATAATGTCGGCACTGTTGAACCCAGCAGCCCAGCATACGGCGTGCCCACTGACCATGTTCCCTACCGTTTCAATTCTGTAACCTGTTTTGTGCGGCGCTTCTAGTGCTGCATGGACCCTACTTCCACTAGAATGCGTTCATTAGTTTTGGCTGGCTCCTGAAGTGACACCGGTGCAAGAATCAAATGGCCAGCTCGTGGCACTGTTGCCTTGCCAAAGGAGGGGCTACTGAAAGAGAGGGTGTATGTTATGCGATCTTTGCCACTTTACTGGATTCAAGCAATATCTGAGCAAAAGTGGTCAGTTTTCTTTATAGGCTAATTGCAGCAGCGAAGGAATGCATCTTTGCGTCTGGACCAGCCTCACCTGTGAAGCTCAGTAAGGTGACATTTGCATATCTGAACACAATAAAGATCTAGTCGAAGGAGCTGTCAGCTTGCTGCAAAAAGAAAGTGCTGTGCAGTCTCACCTGCTTAGACATGATGTCAACAACTCGGATAACCACAATTCCACAAGAATAAACCTCATTTCAATATGTTGGTGCAAGCACTGCCTGTAAAAGTCACGAGATCATAGACAGACTTCGAAGACGAGAAATGTGCCCACAAAATTAAGGTGGTCACCAAGTATATCAAACCCTAGAGCTTTGGCCTTGCAATTGGACACATAATAGTGCATGACGTTTGCAAAAATTTATAGCGGAATTAATGTGATTTGGCTTGTGTTTACGTAGGGATGTTTATAATGCAGGCTGAAACCTCCTTACTTCCATTTATGTAGCTCTGTAAACAAAATATTTCATTAGGTTTAAAAAGGTTTTCCCCTTTTGTAATGGTTACCCAGCCTAATAACACACGCTTCTTGACGTACTGCAGAATGTCTTCTGAAATAAAGGGCCCTGTAATTGTTTTAACAGGTAAGGTGGACAGAAATAATTTTACCTGACCACTAACGAACAATTGGAACAAGGCTGCAGCGCTTTGTGAAAAGAACCCACATGCTGAGCCTGGCTAAAGTTAGGGACAGTTCAGCTGTCCACAGGGGAAGTGAGACATTAGGGTGCCGGCAGTTCTTCATTTCCTTCTCCCTTTTTGTACCTTTCAGAACAATAAACTATGACTACTACTACTACTACCATTATTATTATTACTACTACGTACTACTAACTACTACTACAGACAAGACTTGCAAGGCAGCTGCCTGCTTCATGTTGCTCTACCATAGTGCAACAGTGTTGGATGCGGCAAAAGAAGTAGAACGTATTGAGTGGCCAGGTCGTACGCTCTTGCGTGCAAATAGTGTTCCAGTGTTTGATTACACAGAGGTCAGCCATGAAAGGCTTACCTACGTGACTGCATAAACTTTCTGAAAGGCTGACCTCCGTGATTGAATAAACTGAGTGACTGAATACACTTGATTGAAACCAGAAAGAGGTGGTCGCTGGGCCTAGGCCTCCCACGTGGGGACGTCGAGGTGTTGCCTTTTCACCGCCTCGCAGGCTTGCTGGGTAGCCCAGAGTTGGTCATCAAAGTTGGAGCTACGCAGGGCAGCGTGCCATCTCGACGAGAGGATCGTGGGGTTAGTGTCGGGGTATTGTTTTGTACAGTCCCAAAGCATGTGTGGAAGTGTGGCTGGCTGTGTCTTGCAGACATGGTACGTCAGATTGTAGTAAATGTCTGGGTAGATTTTGTTGTAACGTTGCAATGAGGGGTAAGTATTGGTTTGTAGCGGGCTGAAAGTTGTAGCATGTGCTCGAGATAGTTTGTTGTGTGGGCCAGGAAAGGTTCTACACTCTAAGTAGGATTTTACAAGATCATGGTAGCGTGTCAGGCGATCCCTACCGGTGGGGGCAGCCTGCCCGTCTCCCACGTGGTTATCTAGACCTCGCGCTAGGGAGGGGGCAACCTCATTCAGGTTGGGGAGGGTTCGGGTGGATGGTGCCTACCCTAGCTGGGAAACCAGACTAGTGTAACCTGATGGTCCAATGTGCGCAAGGTGCGCAAGGCTTGGTTTGAGATACAGCCATTGATATAGTTGATAACGACCGAGCGGGAGTCAGAGACGATGGTATGACATGTTAGGGCTAGTGTGGCTAGCGCGATGGCCACTTCTTCAGCTTGTTCAGCGCGTGGGGTTACTAGGCTGATAGCATGGTGGAGAGAGCCTTCACACGTGGTGATGGCTGCAAAGTGGGTACCATGGGGATATTCGGCGGCGTCGACGAAACTCACCGTCGTAGCAAGCAAGAGATTTGGTGAGAGGCGTGGCACCTGCTGTGCGGCATGCACGGTTACATTCGGGGTGCCTGTTTCTGGGATAGGGTCGGCGTGAATCCAGGCTCGTATGTTGAGGGGATCTTGTGTTTATGGCTATGTTGATGGTGGTAGGTGATACTGAGCGAGGTGAGTATATGGGGCCGTGTCAGTGTGAGAGTGACTATTTCCAGCTGAGAGTGGCATTGGGCCTAAATGAGCTCGTTCAGTGTGTTATGGACGCCTAGTTGAAGGAGGAGGCCAGTGCTGGTGCAAACGGGGAGGCCGAGGGCTTGTTTATAGACACCGCGTAGGAGGATGTTGAGCTTGGTTTGTTCAGCCTTGTACCAGTTTAGATACGCTGCAACTTAGGAGATGTGGCAAACTACGAATGACTGGTTTAATCGGAGGAGATTCTCTTTCATACCGCCACGGTGGTTGGAGATCCGTTTAAAAAGTCTCATGGTGTTGGCTGTATTCATCTTGGTTTTGGCGAGGGCCATGCTAGTCACTGCGTTCGCTTCTATGAGCATGCCGAGCACACGGATATTTGTGACGAGGGATATGGGGCTGCCATCCGTGATATGAAGCGCGAGGTCTTCGTAATGGCGTTTAGTGGTGGAATATTTCAGATGGCGGCCACGGAGAATAGGCCTGTAGAGGAGGAGCAGCGAAGCGCCGTGCCTTGGAGATAGGTATCGACTGTTCATATGGCGGATTGTAGTGCCGTTTCTATTTGGTCGTCACTGCCTTGTTGGGCCCAGATGGTTATATCGTCAGCGTGGATGTTGTGAGTGACACCGTCCACTTGCTGTTACCCTTTGGCAAGATCGAATATGATGAAATTAAAAAGCATTGGGGAGATAACGGAACCATAGAGGGTTCCGGCACTGCCCAGAGTCTGGGAATTGGAGGAGATCCCCCACCGAAAGGAAGGCCATGCGAATAGAGAGAAGATATCTGACGTAATTATAAGTGCGCACACCCAGATTAAGGAGTGCGATGCGGTCAAGAATGGTTTAATGGGCTATGCTGTCAAAGGCTTTTTCGAGGTCGAGGCCGAGTATAGCTTCAGTAGTACGTGTTCTGCATTCTAGTGTATGGTGCTTAAGTTGTAGCATGACATCTTGGGCGACAGGCGGGCCCGGAAGCCAATGACCGAGTGAGGATACGCTGCTGTGTCTTCCAGATGGGTATTAATTCGGGGGAGGAAGGTATGCTCCATAACCTTTCCCACACATGAGGTTAGTGAGATGGGGTGAAGATTATCGAGGCTAGAAGGTTTGCCAGGTTTGGGAATATGAATGAGATTTGCTGTTTCACAGGCCGGGGAATTGCACCATTACGCCAGCAATCATTCATATAATCTGTGACGTGGGTGATGGAGGCGTCATCCAGGTTACGGAGGGCTTTGTTAGTGACATCGGGGCCAGAGGCAGAGCGGCTGTTTAATTTATGCAGGTTGGCTTGGATCTCAGCGACACTAAAGTCTTGGTCCAGTGGGGCCCCCTTTCCTCAAGCAATTAATATCTAGTGAGGAGCAGTGGGAGGCTGCCTTGCGCAGCTCCAGGCTCGATCTTCAGGAGGCCATATTGGAGTGGGCTGAGAGGATAATGGAGGCCTACTTCAAGTAGTTCCTCCCCCACCCTCTATTCCATTGCCCTCTTCCCTTTAAAGAGGGATAAATAATGTTTTTCATCATCATCATCAGAATATGCTTTGGAGTGTCTCGCTCAACGTATCGCGTAGTCGTTGCAGCCGTAGCGTAGGAATCACCAGCCAGGCGGTTCGCCAACGAGAAACGAGTTACCATTTTTTTCGTTTGCCGCCTTGACTCGAATAACCGCTAAAGAGCGCGTGATGGAACATTCGTGTCCATTCGTGTGTGTATCCTTCATTGTGTCTTGGACTATATATGGATCTTGCTTACTGTCATATTTACCACATCATTAGACATTTCGAACCGGTTAAGTCACCATTACAGGGGACTTTCTTTTTGTTCTCATTCCAAGAGTTGGCAGTTTCGCCCCAAGGGGATCTTACCAAAAAAAAAAAAGAATTTGCCGTGGTTGAACGCGGGTAAACAAAGTTTGTCGATCGATAGCACGGTTTTGCTAGCTTTGGGAAAGGACACACACGCTGTACACCGCCGCCAGCAACTACGGAATTGCACCGCATGACAACACACGGACGCTGCTCGGCGTGGCAGTAGCGAGCCAATTGACCTTCATGCTGAGTCTTGCTTCAACGCGACCTAGGCATCGAAAGCACATGACATGCGAGGCTACGAGAACTCTGCGCACTTTGTCCACATCGCAGATCGCTTTCAAGACGTGCGCAGCAGCCGATGGCTAAATCCCAGTTTCACTTTGGCTGAGCTTGAAAGTCATATCTACGCAACCATGGTTTTCTGGGCTTGTACGTGGAGTAGTAGAGCTATCTCTCTAAAAAAAGTTTGCAGCTCCTTCGCCTTCTTCGTCTTTATTGCGGGAAGATATTTGCAATGCTGAAAAGGGTTCCAGTAAGCGTTTGTTTTTGTAATTTGCCATGTTATGCTACTCTTGGGCAAAGCCCCTGTGGTGTATTTCGAATCTTTTATTGTTATTGTACTTGTTTCTGTACTTCCCCTCTGGATTAATGCCCGTGAGGGCACTGTAGGGTATAACTTCGGCACGAAAGTAAGCGTAGTTCAGGTTCAAACAGATCCAGCAACAACAGAGACGCCCGAGATATCAAAATATAGCACAGAAACTTTTACTGGAAGAAAGCAGAAGAAAATGTCCCAAATAACACGACCACAGGACCCGATGAAATACTTATACAGTCAGTCTAAAACCGCGGTAAACAACACTTAACTTCCGACTCAAGTAATAGAGCAAGTCATTAAAACGAAGAAAATTCCGTTTCGGTGTCGTCAAATTAACATGAACCTCATCTACAAAGGCATCTACCAGGTAGACGGTTATAAGATAGCATCTTTGTACTCAGTGCATAGATATTTCAGTAGCTGAAGATAGACCTTTATGGATAGCATTTCAAGAGGTTAAGGGAGCCATGGAATTGGTATGGGATATTCTAAAAAACGAAGACCGAGGTAGCGATTTCGTGGAACTGCTGATGGAGATATATAGATACAACCCTGAATGTTTCTGACGCTTCTTGGAAACGTCAGCTTATGTAACCATGTTGTTTAGTGGGAAACCCTTGCAGTGAACGCTAGGCACGAAAGCGAGCTTTCTGGTAGAAACGCGGCCTCTTGCGTGGGCCACAGATGCGCGAAGGCGAGCGACATCTGGATTCTGTTGCAAGGAACCGGGCGCGTCGCTCCATGAATGCTACAAGCGCAGGAAAAGGGGTTTGTGTTTCAGTAACAGAATTATGTTTTCGCGTACATTCAAATTACACTCCGACGCTATCGTGTCTCTAGGTTGTGCCTAAGTCGTACTTTCCGATTTTTTCGGCGCATTTTACTTCGAAAAGTTAAGTTTCTTCAGTAACGTCCTTGCGCTACACGGAGGGCCAGCGTGGTTGGGTACACGTGGTTCAGAATGATCTATCGCTCACAAGACGTTCGACGATGGACGCGGCATGCAGGACGCCGACGCCATATTTTCTGCGACAAGGGGGGCTCTTAACGCTGTCGCGTTAAAATGTACTGCAGTGATCGAAATTCACCGAGAACGGCAGCAAGGATGTCCTGTCTCTCCATTTGATGCGAAAGCATCATATGGCTCATGAAGCGGAAAATGCGGTGGCTTGGCCCGAGATGATGCAAAACCTTACGTCTTCGCAGAGACGTGCTCGCGCCACTGCTCGCGCGGTCATTGTCGTCTTCTTCTTCCACAGCTGGCTTCGATGCCGCTAATAATTCCAGCGTTCCCGTGCTGCTCCTCCCTCTGTGATGGCGCTGACGGCACTGGCCCACTGCCAGTCGGTGAGGCGCTTTCCGTGAGTTCTGTCGTGGGCTCCGATGGTCGAACCTTCGACTTCGACGTCTCAGTGCGTAGCTGCGCCAAGCTCTTTTTGATGCCCACGCAAGTACGCGAACGATGCCGAGGCACGTGATGCGAGAAATGATACAAGGCAACGCGAAAACAATACCATTAGTTTTCGTAAAACGAGTCATCATCGGGAAGACGTCTCAATGCTTTCGAATTCATCCACGCAGGAATACCTAAGTGGATACCCACTTGTTTTTTTTTTTTCACGCGTTATGTCAAGAACATAGGAAGGCGACTGGAATGCAGTTAATTTTATTTATCCTACATGTAAAATAAGCAAATGGTGCAAAAAAAGGTCCCCGGACTGATCTATGCGGACGACATGGTGCTGCTAGCGGGCAATGAAAGAAATTTACAGAGACTTGATGTGGGGAAGCGCAGCGACAAATCTAGGCCTTATGTTTAGCAAAGAGGAATCGGGGATTATGCTCTTTAATGAAGAGACGACTCATTATTTTGCGTAAATTGAACAGCAAGTCATAACCATAGTCAAACAATATAAATGATTCGGCGTAGACATAAACGAAGCAAACACTCAAGCAGGCACCAAAGTAATCTGAAAATAAAGGGCAATCGGCATGCAGCAATAATGAAATATAGAACACATTTAGGCTACAATAAATATGAGGTGGTGCGCAGGATTTGGAAAGGAGTAATGGTGCCAGCGCTAACCTTCGCAAATGCCATTCTTTGCTTTAACCTTATTGACAGGAATCGAATGTCAACGAGAGATTGGTAAGCCGGTTGGCTTTGGGAGCCCACGGTGAAACCACAAAGAGGTAGTGCAGGGCGGCATGGCTTGGGTCTCTCTTAACTCCGAGAAGCGCCGAGCAAAATCAGTTTTGAAGAAAATGTCAGGAACATGCATCGAAATAAACGGGCGGCTAAAGTGCACAGTTATTTCCACCTCAAAAGCGTGGACACAGAATAAAATAAGACGTAAAGAATCTTGCCAACAAATTACAGCGTAATTGAAAGTCCGAATAGACAACCAGGCCACATAAAGATAATGAGAGAAACAGACAGCCAATTGGATGCGAAGAATGAAAAGAAAAACGGGGACAATTGAGATTTCCAAGATTTGGAAGAAAGAAATTAGAAGGAAAACCTGTACGACAACACAAAAGGCAATCCCTTGCTATTTGAGGCTCGCGCTGGTTGCCTAAGGAGAACAACATACAGAGGCAAATAGCCGCAACAAGATTAGGCACGTTTATGCTGCAGCGAAAATCAGGAGTCCACTCAGCACATCCTAATGGAATGCGAACGGAGACCAGTGAGACCCGTAAGCAAAGCACACCTTCCGCAGGTGCTTGGATTTAAAGTGGACGGAAACGTCAACCGGTCAGCAGTAGAGATAAGCAAGAGTCGTTTGGAGTACAGGTTGAAAAAAAGCAGCAAAATACTTACACAACCCGATCCGTTACAGGCATAGGTATAGCGGTACAATGTAGATAGGGAAGTTTTGACGAAAGGAATAAAAGAAAACAGAGATATATACTAATTTGCTAGAATGAAAAGCATGTACAGCATATTTGAACTCAAGCGGGCTAGATGACTATTGGTCACCGCCTCATTTTGAAGGCGATGCTAATGAATCAGCTTTATCATGATGATAAAAAATTGACCGCCCTTACACTACATTGAAGAGGGGTGCAAGCAAAGCTCGGGATCCGCGGCTCTTCGTTGTCGTAACGACCCAGCTTTGCACTCCCTCACGGCGAGGTCGGCACGTCGACGACAAGCTGTTTCTCGAGCGAGTTTCCTACGGCGTTCATCAAACGCCGCCTGTTCTTCGGCCGAACGCACGACACGCGGCCGACCCATCAAAGCTCCGATAGTGGTCTGACGCGAGAAACACACGTTCCTCTCATGTTACCTAGACACGCGACCCTATTGGCGGACAGAATGACGTCAGTAGCTCGGCGGCGTAGCAGGATTCTCCTTTCAACGGGTCTATTGCTTGTTTTTTTATAGCAATCCGTGCTCGTATGCAGCTCTTAGAGCAGCTGTTTTATTTTTTAGCGTTACATCGCCGGCGCAGGCTAGAGTATAGAAGCTTCGCTTCAATAAGTAAAAGAAGAAATAAATTGAAAGCCATAGAGTAGTTCACATATTCCAACACACGAATTGAAGCCCGTGGTTTCACTAAACGTATCAGCCTTGAATTGGAACTCACGCCAGTTTTGAGCTAAGCGCAGTAAGACTTGCGATAAAAATTCATTGATGTTCTTCAACTCATTTCCTTTCTTCAAAAAACGCCTAATGTTGCACTGCAGCTCAAAAGTTACTGCAACATCCATTTATTTCAGTGCAAACTTTCGGAAAGCATATCCCAAAGCTCGTGCCGTCCACAAAATTTATTCCAAATGGACATGCCTTTCGGAGGCAGTGGTTAGATTTCGCAAATTTAAATATCTCTCGTTAAATAATTAGCTTAAACGTTAATTGCCGAGAATTTGTTAAGATCCCGAGGCATTTCGATTTCCTGTGCAAATGATGCCCGCCTCGGAGAGCAATCTAGCTCAGGAAGTAGAAGTGGGCTACAAGCCACGGGTGACCTTTAAAATCTTTGTTCGCAGTACTTAAAAAAAAAAAACGCCGCCTATATTTGCTTTGAGCTTACGTGAATCGTCATATTGTTTTCGGAGTGCTCCAAAAGGTATAATAAAAAAAGACAAGTATGTTTCTAGAGAACACCTTCTTGGCCTCCATGACACATTAGAAGTGAAGAGGACGCAATCCAAAAGCGAGATATTGACGATGACACAGGCGGAGTTACTAAGTGATGTGCATTGAATCTCTTTCTCCACGTTAGCCGTCCTATAAGTGACGCTGTCTACAGTATGCGAATGCACTTTTTTTTAATTCTGGAGTTGGAGCTAGAGCAAGGTGCATTCATATCGAAAGTTGGCCAATCGCTGGCGATCTTCCTGGCACGGCATTTAGAGCAGAACGAAAGGAGCCCAATTAAAAGTTATACGTTTTGACTTATTCTTTGACAGTCATCGAGCATTACCAAACTTGATTGCGCAGTATACGCGCAGCTAGATTATTCATCTCTCAGCGGCATGTATTTCACTTTCTTCAGAGATGAAACATACTTTTTAGCATAGTTTACTGGAGTCCGCACAATTTCTGGAGAGAAAAATGAAAACAAGCAGGTTAACCTATGGGTCACATCCGGTTGGCACTTTGGGCAATTGGAGAGAGTATAACAAGAGAGAAGATGAAAGTCGGTGCAGGAAAAGTCACTGATACCACGAGATACCGCGAGGCTGTGGTACCTTAATTGTTTATCCCGTGTGGTTTAGTCCTCATCTACGTCTACAAAGCTTTCGTCCATAGTCCCAGAATATTCCGAATATAGTTTGTGGCTGAAAGGTTTTAGGTTTACACGCAGATAATATCCTTGAAGCTCGATGTGACACAGGAGGTAGACGCCATACATGCCGCGACAGCTTAGTGGATATGGCTTTCCGCTGCTAAGCCAAAGGCCGAGGGTTCCATCGGGCGAAAGGCAAAAAAAAAAAAAAAACACTAGTGCACTTAGATTTATGGCGCACATTAAGAAAGCCAAATATGTCAGAACGTTCCAGACTTGTATACCGTGCCTTTCTTCAGGCAATTGCACGATCTCAATTGATAGAACAAAAAGCTACTTTTCAATGATTATTTTAAGTCCGCCTTCACTTGCAACTAAGCGAAGAACATTATTGCTATACCAGCGTGCGCTTCAGTTCCTGATAAGATGCCCGATATCCCTTTATTAGTTCGCGAGGTTTTTTCCTTCCAATTCCTTAGCGGCCTAGACAGAAAGCGACAGGCCCGGACGGCATACCCAATCTTGTACTAAAGCAATGCGCTAGCTCTCTGAACCATCTTTTTCGCAGTATGCATCAGACATCATTACCGAAAGGAATCTCGCCGCATGAATAAGAATTTGCTGACGTTGTTCGCGTACATAAGAAAAGACCGAAAGTTCACATGTAACAGTACCGCCAATTTCTCTCATATGTGGCGCTTCTATAGAGTGTTGTAACGCATAGTATACATCAACCTAATGAAAAATCAAGAAGAGGGCTGACAGACGGAGTACCACACTGTGGTATAAAAGTTACAAACAGGGATAAGCTGCTTGAAAAAGGCTGGCGGCCTTGTCATACTCGGCAGGTTAGATCTAACAGGTTAGTAGGGCGACTTCACGTGCGGTCCTTGTTGACAGCGACTATACACAAAAAACAAGAAAAGATGAGTAGGGAAACAGCAGAAGAAGCGGGAGGGGGGAAGTGTACATAGGAAAAGTGCTCGTATGGTGGGTAGCCCTATATGTTTAAGAATGTGGAAGGACATATTGAGTGGTCGGAGAGAGGCAGGGCACAGGTGGAAACGGGTAAATCGTGAGCTTAAGAACCAAAGTTAGCTGGTGCGATAAGATGTTTTTGTGCGTTTGTTAATGATACGAAAGTTTCAGGGGTTAATCTGCAGCTTTTAGCAATCGTAAGTTGCCACGTGTCAAATGGATTAACGTAGGGTACAGGCATTTAAACTTGTGTAGGAGGTACGATTGCGTATATTTCCTCTCGCGCGTTAAAAATGGAAATTATTTTGTAGTGTATAGAGATTTTCTTCATCCAATATGGTGGCCGTGTTCATTGAAGTGGCTGGCTGCTGCTTTAGGTGAAATGTGTTTTGTATCTGTGCGAAGGCTGCTGCGTCTTGTATGAATTTGACTTGAGTCTTGTATGAACCACAAATGCCCTCCAATTTCTGTTCACGTATCTGAAAGCTTGACATCCTCTCCACCTTCCACCAACCTCCCCGTGCTGCACCCTCTGTAATCCTTTTTTTCCTGTTCCTCTCTTCTTTCTTGACGCCTCACCAATCCCCTACTCTTTTTCTTCACCTCTTATAAACAATGCCTAGAAACGCCGAATAACAGTGCTGATTTTTTTTTCTTCCTTTGCTGCTAGCCACCGCCGACAATAGCCGCAGATGACGTCACCCTACTAACACGTTAGAACTGATTTGCCTAGCATTACAGGGCTTCTTTTCTCAAAGATAGGCCGACTTATGGAACGTACGCCAGCCTTTCTGAGGCACGCTATCCCTGTTTGTAACTTTTATATTGATCAATTGCGTATGGCTCGGTGTATGTCGACCATGTTGGCCCGTGAAGCGCAGCCACCGAAGAAACAGGCCAAGCACGCCTAGTAGTAAGGGACTCGCATTTTTTTACTCCTCGAACGCGACTACTGCGGCCACTTATATTAAGCCCGCAAGGCATGGCGCAGCAGCAACACAAAAAGGCAGCGCTGCTTGAGGGTGCTGCATTTCAGCTACTTTAACATTGTATCATATACCACAGTGAGCAACCTAATAAGGCAACAAAACGGACGGGCGGGCTACTTGGTATTGCGTGTTAATAGGTTTAAATGCAAAGAAACGCACGACACGAGAGAAGGCACTCGAATTTGAATAATTTGTTTTTACCCAGAATGACATGGTTTTCGCGTCGATCTTTTTTAGGCGCACAGTTGACGGAATTTACTTTCGCTTAAGAACCGCATTTGATCAAGGCGCTAGCGTTGATTGTTTGTTTGTTTATTATATAAACGCGGTCGATCGGGTATTACAGTGACCTTTTGATACAGTAACTTCAGCCTCTAAAGATTAGTGCCGGCCTGACGTACAGGGTCATTAACTACTTCATAAACCGTAGGCAGATCCCAGTGCTAAAAGATGTTGCTAATTACCTGTTCCGCTGCCGTCCGGAGGGCCGCAGTGTTCCGTTTTAGGCCCATTATTATTTCTTGTTTTTATTGACGATATTGCTGAAAGCATATAGTCGAACTTTTCGATTGTATGTAAAGCACTGTGTTGTTTATCACTTGGTAAGCAACTCAAGCGACAGAAAAATCCTCCAAGATAGCCTCAATAAAGTTTCGGAATGACGTGCGACTTGGCGCTTGGCATTAAACGAATCAAAATGTGGTCACGTGATAGTTTACAGGAAAAGAAAAGAACGGACGTTTCATACTCCTAGATATAACTTTTCGATCATTCGGAGCGTATCCAGAGCCAAGTACCTTGGTGTTCATTTATCAAGTATTGACTCGATAACATTGCCGAGACTTCTAAGATAGCGTACAGCGCACTAATGTTCTTGGCTCGAAGCTGTCGCAGTTGTCCTTCGCTAATCAAGAAGTTATATGTTAAATATGTAAAGTCGATACTTGACTGCGTGTGCGTGACATGGGACCTTTATCAGGACCGCCTGAAATACATCCTGGAGAGCAAAGAAATCGGAGCAGCCCGCTTTATCACGGGTAATTTCCGCAGATTCAGCAGAGTCACAGAAATGAAAAGAACGTTAGCGCTTTCGAAGTCAGCCGGACGCCAACGCTACTTCTGTTTGAAATTTTTCAGGACATCGTTTATAACAATAGTGGCAATAATAAGTCGAAATACATGATAAAACATAATGATTATCGCCAAGATCATCCATTGGATATAAGGCCTGTCACGGTCAGAAGAAACTTGTTAAGGTCCTTGTTTTCCCCGAACCATCAATCAGTAGAATGTATTACATGAAAACACCGCTTCTCAAACATCAACTTAAGCAATCTAAAAGAAAATGCTCAAGATGTGATCACTTAACTGGTTTTGCTGTAACTTCCTGTCGTGCTTCCTTGCGTTTGCTCGTTTTTGTATTTGTAGGCGACAGTGTGCTATTTCCACTGCATCATTCCCTACTGTGTTCTTCTTGCGATTCCTTTTGTATTACCGTTGTCATATCTTCCCCCTCTGTAACGCTTTTAAGCGAATGCGGGTTTGCATTATAAATGAATAAATAAATAAATTAATTAACCCCAAGTCTCTCACTAATTAATCAGCATGAGATACACGAAGGAGATTGGAAAGAGGGATAGTACTTCTGGTACCTAATCAGAAAGCGATATTCTTTCACGTAAAACATCACCATTTATTTTATATATTTAAGGTAAACTGTCGCTTCTTTACACCATCATTATCATCATCATAATCATCAATACACCATCAATACTACTAACTAAAAAAGAAAAGGGCTACTTGCGCAAAGACGATATTTCCGCCTAAGGAGTCGGATAATCGGCATGACACACACACACACGCACACATACACACGCACACAAATAAAGAAAGAGGCCTTGGCTATCTTGTGCCGTAAGAATTGTAGGAAATCAATGACAAAAGGTCAGTTGATAGTCTAGCGTGTGTCATTGTCTCTTGCTGTCCGGGTCAGAGCGTTCTCTTGGAAACTAATTCTGCCACATATGCCAAAATGAGCCGGCTCTTGGAAGGACATCGTTCCTCGCTGTAGGCGCCGCCACTCCTGCGGCCGCGTCATGATAGGACGTTATCTGATGTCACGTGGGTGCTAATAACAGATGCCCGCCTTAGCTACTGCGGTGAAGTCTCTGCTCACTGTAGTCACTGACGCTCCGTCGCTGCGATGCCTGACCACGTACGGCGAGACCTGCACCGCGTGTGCGACTCGGTCAGCGGCGTCAACTGGCGCCCGACGCGGTTCGTCGACGAGCTGATGCTGACTCGCTACGCCTGCTGCGTGTGCCACGTGATTCCGAGCACGACGATCGTACTGCCCTGTGGTCACGCCCTGTGCGAGCAGTGCCAGGCAGGTTGCGTCATCGAAGACGGCGGAAGCGTGTGTCCCCTGGACGGAAAGCCATTCAGCGGGAACGAGTGCGACAGTTGTCACCTGTCAGCTGAGAAAAAGCACGACCTGAAGGTGAGTACGCGACCCCTGTCTCCCGTCTAACAAGCAGGGGAAATAGGGTGCCCACGTTCTTACGTGTTAGGTAACTTCTCTCTTTCGATATCTCCCTCCCAGGTCACGCGGTTTAAGTTTACATGTTGCACAAAGGAACAATCTCCGTGACCAATATCGACAAGAGACCAGCCAAAAGGCAACCCACAAACTTCTTATTCGATGGCAGCTGTGAAACGTGGGAACTGTGGCCACAGAAACGACCCGCTATTCGTAAACATCAGCTAGGCAGAATAACACATAAGGCAATGAAATTATTCAGCGGCATTTACGAAAACACCACCATGCGACGTAAGTCCCGAACACAGAATAGATTGAAGTATTTGATTTCTTTCCTTATCTGGCTACTGTGATTTCTGCTCATCACTGGAATATCCTATCAGATGTTCCGACATGTGGCATTTACATCTTCAGTATCTAAAATCAATTAGGTTTTTTTTTTTTTTGCAACGAAAGTTAATCGTACCACCGACCTCCCGCAACGCTATCGGCAGCCCACTCTTACAATGAGGCTCTTAGATGCTGTTCAGCTTCAGCCTCAGTCGCCATTCCGGAAGTGTTGGATTGGTCTGGCTCTGGAAGCCAACCGCTGCCGTACCCATTATGATGACAAGGGTAGATTGTCGTAGTCAAATTTAATTCTACATTTCTACGGAATAACTACAGAAAGAACCCTGCCGTTCGAAATCACGGAAACTATAGTCCCATCGATAAAAAAAAATACTAAATTATAGAATATTGCGCGTTAAAACCACGATTTATGAGGCACGCCGTGGTGGAGGACTCCGGAAATTTGGACCACCTGCGGTTCTTTGACGAGAACCTCAATCCAAGTACACAGATGTTTTCGGACTTCGCCCACATCAACATGCTGCAGCCGCAGCCTAGATTCGACCCCGCGACCTCGTGCTTTCCAGCCCAACACCATAGCCACTGAGCAACCACGGCGGGCAATCACACATGTATCTGAAGGAGATGGATGGGCGAACAGGAACAATTGGTTGCTGTTTTCGTCAGAACCTTGTGTTTTATAAAGGCACAATCCCACTACTGCGTTAATATTCTTGGTTGATATTCTGTGTAGATGTTGGTAACAAATATATGTAAAAGCGTGTATTCTGTACTACTTTACACATACGACACATATACGGTCTGATCTGTACTTGCTTGTTCAGATGAGCGCGTAGACATAAGTGTAGATCATCTTGTACTTAAAGAGTACCCCTGTAGTACGGCTGTAACGCGCTCAATATCTGGGCCAATGATAGGAAGCAAATACGGAACTTCATTTCGGAAAGCTAGGTCTATAGAGGGTATTTCGCATAAATTGTGCCAAGGATTTAAAAAAAGTGGTTAGCCTCAGCTTAATCAAACCAACGTAATATGGTTTGCCGTAATGTAGCGTTTCTTCGAATATTTTTATATTCCGGTTAAGTGACTGAGATGAACTATGGAAATTTTTTTTATATTCACTTTAGTGCAAAGTACATATCGTTGCGCAGTCACGTGGGCTTATATCATACTTGGCGGACTTTCTTTAAACGCCGAAAATCATTGCCACGCAGCATGTTGGTTGCCACAGAAAATCGGGTCGCTTGTTTCTGAATCCCCCTGCAACACAACGAAACACACTTGACCGTGAAGTGATTATTAAAAAACTAGCCTAATTCATCCTAGGTAATTATCTACTTAAGCGGAATATAAAAACACACTCTAAGGAGCGCCACATGAGGCCAAACCATATGCAGATGGTTTCATTCAGCTAGGGCTAACCACTTTCTTTTAGATCCTTCGCACAAGTTACGTAAAACACCCTATGTATGTTTATTTGTAACTTTTTACAGTGTTCACAGCGTCGGTATCGTATATTTGCACCACGTATAAAGCACTTATTTTATCAACATGACGACTCGTCATTTTCTGAATACGTCATTCCTCCTTACCTTCTGCATATCACGACTACATCCTTAACTACACAGGCAATGTAAAAGAGCTGCCCGACACTCATTGTGCCGAGTACCTTGTTAACACCACTACGTCCCGCCTGTTTCCCATTTCTTCTCCTTGAAGGCTCACTGCTGGAACGAAGTCCACGGCTGCGATTTTGTTGGCACCCTGGAGACCCTTCTACGGCACTTCGAGGCAGAGTGCGCCTTCCACGCGTTTCCGTGTCAACGATGCGGCGAGAGCGTCCCGAACACCAAGCTTCCGGCCCACTACATCGGTGGTTGCAGAAACGCATTGTCATCAGCGGCACAGGCCGAGTCATCGCGACAAGGTGGCACCACCGTCGTCACTGCCAGTGACGTCACTGCAGCCGGACGGGAAATCGGAACGTCGGTGAGGTACACTTGTGACGACGAGATCACGGTGCTTCCGAGTCAGGTCAACGAACGCGCGGAGGCGGCCAGAATGCAAAGCGCCACGCTCGCATCTAGTATAGAGGCGCTGAGTGCCAACGTTTCGCTCGCCGCCGAGAAATTATCGGAGCTGTTCGGCGAGCACTCGCAGTTGCAACAGCGCTTGCTCGCCTGGGCGGCCGGGGAAGGTCGTGTGGCCCGAGAAGGTGGGGCGACTGACGCAGCCAGCTCTTCCGGCGGAAGTACGCGTAGTCGGCAGGGGACGGACATCCTTCGAAATTTGGAACACCTGGCTGGCGAGTCGGTCATGTGCCTCGGAAGCTTACTGCAAGTCGCAAAGAGCGATAACAAGCAACCGATGCTTCAGTTGTTCCTGCTTCCGCCCAGAATAGACGAGGCGACGGAAGGTTGTGTCGACACGCGCGCGTCGAACAGCGTAGCAGTGAACGAAGTAGTTTATCATGCGCTTCTGTCAAACTTTTTGTGGGTGGGCACCTGTTACAGCATCCCGATACGGTTGCACAGGCGAGACGTGTGGTTTAGAGTGGCTGTCAGCGCTGAAGTAATGAAAGAACGCGTAAAAGTGTGGGGAAAAGTGGTCAAGATCACTTGGATTGGCAAGCCAGAAAATAGCAAACTTCCGGAAGTCATTAGAGTATCGCTACTGGGCAGAGAAGGTTCTTCCGATTTAAGTTTGCAGAGCGGGAGTGAAAAGTGTCAGCAAGTATATCTATTGGAACATTTGTGCCCCCCCTACTCCAGGGGGTGCTACATATTTGAAATCGCCATGCGCGACTGAGTGACGGCGCCCAACTCAGACCGGCGCGAATTGACTGTTCTTTGACGGATTCGCAAGTCCCTCGTGCAATCTACCACGGCTGCACTTTTCGTCAGAATGAAAGCGTTTTAATGCGAAATTTTCTTCGACAAGGCGTTTACCATGTGTTCGAAAAATCGTGATTTCATTTCACCAACTACGGCGAGAGCTTTGACCGCGTGTTGGAATTCCCGAGAAAAAATAAACGTTCCTTTCGTTCACTGTACTTTGTTAACTATGAGTGCAGTAACCAACCATATTCTGCCTAGTCGCTGGTGCAAGGCGTACGCAGCGAAGTTTAACACCTGTGTAACGAGAACACCTTTCCCTGCCTTACGCGTTGCATTCTAGTTCGAAATAAGATTACAAGAGGTATCTGCAAGAGTTATTTCTAGCAATCGCGGCCCCGTATTTTGTGAAGGTAAGTACGTTTGCAGACAAAATAAAACTTTGTGGACGAGGACAACACTGTTCGCATCGCAAATAAGTTGTTCGCCTCAAGAAGGTGGTTACGGCTAAGACACCTCGATGCTGTCGCAGCAAACGGGCTCAACGAGCGAGAGAGACAGCGTAAACTTCATTTTCAAATCGGTAAGATCCGGCGTCATTTTAGTGAGTCTGGGCACCCGCCACGGACGCGGTTCCGAGACCTTATCTCGAAGCGGCTTCCCTGGCCCACTGGACGGCCCAGAGTTGTGATGTCAGGTTCAAGCTGAGCAGTGCGCTCTTCCAGTGCGAGCGGGGGCTGGGTGTAGAAGAGAGGGAGGGGTCGGCACTGCCCGACTTGTTTGTTAAGTGCTGACATTCCGATAACATGTGATTAAGTGTGGCAACCTCGCCACACGATGTGCATCTGTTTCTAGTGTATATGCGTGGATACATGGCGTGCATGAGTCTGGGGTTTCTGTAACAATCCGTTTGTAATTATCGGAAGTGTACTGCTTGCGTCCTGTCTAACCTAGCGTGAGGGAATGGGCATGCGCGTCTTTGTAACTTATAGTGTGTCGTGGAACCTGGTCAGAAATTTGTTAAATATTTTTTTGATAGCTGAGGGACATAGGAGCTTTCCGCCGTGGTCACATGGCACAACTTGCAAGCTCTGTTTCTCATTGCTCGAACCACAAGAAGAATCCAAGGTCATGCACGCAAGGCCTAATCCTACGCGCTCCAGTGCGATAGACCTCAGACTCTGCCCAGGCGGCGCTGCGGAAAAACCCGTCACCAGCGCCCCCATCGCAGCCTTGGCGCTAACTGAGTAGTGCAAGGAGAGCTGTCCGAAAGCGAAGGTGCATAGGCCACAAAGGACCCGTCTCTTTCGTTTCTGTTGAGGCACGGTTTCCTAAAAATCAAGGACCTGGGAAGCTTCTTCCGCCCATCCACGCTTCGGAAAGGAAGCTCAGCAGGGCCAAGTACGTGTACAATGTAAAATAAAGTCTCAAGTGTTATTTCGGCGTGCTGCAACTCGCAAGTACAGAGAGCATCAGGTTTGTCTATAGGCATATCAGCATAAAATATAAGCATTTCAAGTTGGCTCCTATTGAATATGTCCTGAACACAAGACTTAAGTATCGCCTATGTTTTTATGTATTTTATCGTAATGTTTTGTCTCGCAATTATTTACAGAGAGTAAATCCTTCCATAGCCTTTTCCAGGGCAGCAAACAGAAAACGTTTTCCAAGGCAGCAAACAGCGTGCGATCATAACGAAAGTAAGCTCCCCACAGTGCCTACCCGCTGCATCTTTCTTTCTCGCAGGAGCTGCAGCATCGCTCAGTACCTTAATTTGAACTTTTCGCAGACGCTTCGAGCAACAAGCGCGCACAAATAAATGTAAATAAACGCGACATTCTTTTTCTTTACACACGCGCATTACTTTGCAATTACTCATCCAGTGCTCCTACAGCAACGTTATTGCTCACATTTGAAAAGCGCAGTCGAGCGGGCTCAGCACATTGCGAAGCGTGTTTTGTATCGGCGCAGGACATACAAAATACGGAAAGTAGAAATGAGCTCGCGATACAACGATGCTCTAGAACAGAATTTTGAATTCATAAAGGAACCAAAATGTTTGGTTAAGCTGAGCTGCCAGATCTCTCCGTTCCACTTGTTGAGTCAAGCTGAGGCGGACGTCTGTTAAAAGATGGAGGTATCGATGGCCCATAAGCAGGATGGTTCGCAACGTCATTTTTCTCTGTTATCAACGAAGTGGCGGCTGCAGATTCTTGAGTTTTCGCTTGATTACCACGGTCCTTCGTCAGAGCTACGCAACACAATTACAGAAGGACAAAATTGTCGCACTTTCTCATGCGAGCCGCTGTGTTGTGAGGAATGCAAGTAACCCGATTACCCAACAGGTTCAACGGCCCGTATCCAGCGCTCTCGCCTTTCCCCTTCATACGATCGCGATGGAAATCAGCAAAACTAAACGTTGTTATTCCGTCCTTCACGTTCATGGCAATTTACAACACAACAGTAGCGTCGATTGCGGCGTTTCTTCGTAGCGCGCGGAGCTATCGCGGTTGCCGTCGTTTCCCCCATCAGTCAGAAGAGCGAGCCAGTAAGCGCTTTATGGCAGTTCGGCGGCGCGCCCCGTTTCAATTTTCCGCTGATTTTCTTGCAGTGTGATATCAGTTTGCGATGCGTTTTCGAAAAAGAGCCGGTAGATGACGCTGAGCGCATCATTTTAGTCGGCATACGAGAAGTATAGCGGGCAATGTGGTAGGAGCACTCGCGCTATTTGTGCAAAGCTCCGACATTATAGCTGGCCCTCACGAGATTTTGGCGTGAATCACTAATGGTATTCGGGGATCCTTCGATCATAGAGTTGTAGTACACTCTGGGAAAAAAAAATACCATCTGATCTTAGAGCACGGGCCAAACTACATTTTCGCGGCCTTCATCGAAGCAAGCGCCTTTCTTTTCGAGACATGACATTGCGCATGCGCGGCCTTTCACGCAGGCGTGCCTTCCCCTAGGCCCATTTCTTGCCTGCCTGCTATTGGAATCGTGATGCTTGCATATGATTACCCTACGAGAGCGGTGTCGGTTTCGGCCGACTGCGACGTATGACGGCGCACTGCGCACACCGGCGCCCGAGAACGACACCGCTCCTCCTGGCGTAATCTTCTGCAATCATCGCGATACCGACAGCAACGCTTGCAAGACATGGGCCCATAGCGGCAGGCACTCCAGCATGAAAGGCCGCGCATGCGCTACGCCACGTCTCGAAGGAAGGCGCTTGCTTCGTTAAAGGCATAGAGTTTCTCACTACATTACCTAGAGGGAAATCTGGCGCTGCTGCGCTGTGGTATGCATGGGAATGCCGGTATATTGTGGATTCGGATTGGCATCGTTCTCGTAGAGACAGGACACCATGAAGACGCGCTTGGCAAGTACCATTCCGTCTGTCACAATGATTCACTTTCTACTAAAGCAGCACGTGAAAAGCTGTTTTAGCTTTATTATTACGCGAAAACATGTTTTGTTTAACTATGAGAACTTGTTATTGTGTGTACGACTACATATGTTACGTAAAACGTATCAGCGGGCCGATAAAGTTGGAGGACAGACGACAAGGTTCGCGCTCGCTTTGAAACAGTTGGTCGTCTGTTCTTGCTTTTCTTCGCTTGGTCATGCATCGTGCGTGAGTAAAGATGTAATATGCGTGCATGGAAACATTTCATGAAGATTTTACTTTGAGAACGCGTTGTTTGCGTAGCCATATCCACGTTTTAGACGAAGCCTCTTACAACACCAGCCAACACGAGCCTCGCAGACACATATACCGTCATTCCCATGACGGCACGGTGCCCCCTTAAGAAACTCCCATAGACGGTGGCCCCAGATTACCCTCTAGGGGTTATAGTGAGAAACTCTATGGTTAAAGGCTGCGAGAATGCAGTTTGGCCCGTACCCGCAGATTACCTGATATTTCGTCCCAGACTACCTGCGCACTGCTAGATCGTCAAATAAGGTGCAGGCGCGTTTCTGCTGTTCTGAGCCGCGCTAAAGACGCGGATGCACGTTCGGTATTACCAGCGCGTGAGGCTGTGGCTGGCGAGGTCGGGACGAGTCACCGCCGGCCACGCCAGGATCGCCGAAAATTGCTTATATCTGTGCAGGTATTTTATTTGTGCATACTGCAGTGCACACAGACCAAGCAGGTACAAATAAACTAACTGCACAGGTAAGCAATTTTGCACACGTTGAACGTGGCAAGCAGCAGCGCGGCGATCAGCTGTTGCGGCAGTGCTTGCGCGTACGTGCGCGACTTGGAGCGCATTTTGGTTTGGCGAAGGCGCAAGCTCTGCTCGCTCTCCGAGTCGTAAGCATCGAGCGCATGTAAGGGCGACTTCTGCACTTTGTCACGTGACCCATTTCGGCAGGCGTGACGAGGCTTTGGCGAAGCGTTCCCGCTACTTGCGTGCTCCGAAGGCTTCTGTTATCTGTATTAGATCCCAAGATATGCGCAAGGTAATGGCTGCTTCTTAGAGCCGTGGATATTGAAGTACAGGTTGCTGACTGTTTCCCTCTCAGCATAGCTTCTTGCAATAATGCTAATTACTAGAGATACCTCTGGCGCTCTCATCTGCCGCAGCTGCAGTGGCGGCGGTTCAGCCAGCTTAAGAATCCGGGGAAGTTTAATCAAGGGTTCGACGAAAGTTCGTCTGGTCAGGCATGGAAATGAAGGGAATCACGGTCACTGACCAAGACTGATGAATAATCTGACGTTTCGGGACCGCGTGCGGGTTCCTTGTTCCCTCAGTTGGACAGGAAGTCGTCGTCACTTACGTAGCCAGCACGTGACGTAACGAACGTGCGTAAATGGCAGGCATAGTCCCTGGTGTCCGGTTCATCGTAGCTGGCGTCGATTGAATGATTAGAGATTCTAGCAGCCGTCGGGATGCCATGTTCTTTTCTTTGGCAACAACAGGACACCAGGGACTATGCCTGCCATTTACGCACGTTCGTTACGTCACGTGCTGGCTATATAAGTGATGACGATTTCCTGTCCAACTCAGTGAACAAGTAACCCGTACGCGGTTTCGAAACGTGAGGTTATTCATCAGTCTTGGTCAGTGACTGTCATTCCCTTCAATCCTGGTAAGTACATGGATTTGCCTATACTTCTTACTCCTAGCTACAAACGGCTCCGGGCTTTGTAAATTCGTGATTTGCAACCGATTCCTCATCATCATCATCAGCCTCGCTACGCCCACTGCAGGGCAAAGGCCTTTCCCATACTTCTCCAACTACCCTGGTCATGTGCTAATTGTGGCCATGTTGTCCCTGCAAATTCCTTAATCTTATCCACGCACCTAACTTTCTGCCGCCCCCTGCTTCTTCCCTTCTCTTGGAATCCAGTCCGTAACCCTTAATGACCATCGGTCATCTTCCCTCCTCATTATATGCCCTGCGTATGCCCATTTCTTTTTCTTGACTTCAACTATGATTTCATTAACTCGTGTTTGTTCCTTCACCCAATCTGCTCTCTTCTTATCCCCTTAACGTTACATCCATCATTCTTTCCATAGCTCGTTGCGTCGTCCTCAATTTAGGTAGAACCCTTTTCGTCAGCCGCCTATTTGACTGTGTGATTAACCCATTCCTGTGTGACAAATAAACAACCAGTACTAAAATTTTCCGACGGAAGGTTTCGACCACAGGGCCTCAATTTAGCATTGAAGCCCGATATCGAAACCATTACGCCACGGACGCACGCATCGACAAGTGGCATAGGACAATTTCTTGCGGGCAAGCCAGCCTCTTGAGAAGCTTGGCGCGTTTCAATTTGGCCACCTCGACAGGTTGAGGCGCGGCAATTAGTAGGGATTGTGCGCGTTCGCGCAGTATACTCTGCACTTAGAAAAGCATGCAGCGCTTTGAAATTTAGGCAAATGAAGGCAGATAAAGCGTAATAAATGAAGCCGCAAGAACGTCTGAATCCATTCAGAAGAACGAAGATCATACAAATTAATTTACTTCCTATCGTTCCCATGATGGATGAAGCAACGCAGCGCCGGAGTGCCCTCTAGTAATATTTCTACGTAACTCTGTCTCGCAGAGAGCAGAGACTAGCAAAGAGACGCCGTTCGATCTGATTACAATAAAAGCACATTTGCACGCCAGGTTCATGTTTCGTTTGTAGTGCATGGCCTAATGATCAAGGTCACCTTTCGTCTAACGCCATGAGAAGCCTGCTCGCATTCAGCCTCAAACCGATGTCGGCATCCGCTCTCCTGAGTGCTGCTAACGTTACTTGGATTCTCCCTCTCGAGCTTTTGAAGCTACAGTTTAAGACGTAACGCTTCCAACTCGCGCTCCCTTGCGGAGCTGCGGTGTGTTCTCCCTCCGCTGCTTCTCGTTCTCTTTCTGTTGCCTCTCCAGCCAAAGCCCTTACCTGCCGTTGTCTCGCCTGCTCCTTCTCTACCCGCTTCAGCACCATTCATGGCAGACCGAACTGAGTCCCGACAGATACCAACTTTTCTAACTCTGTGGTAAGAAAGAAACTTTCGGTATGCGCAGAAGCGTTAACAGAAAATTCCCCGTTGAAAAATGTTTATTTTCTTTTTTGCAAACTGGGGATTTTCCTACAAATAAGGGGGATCCTTCACCAAGGTTCTCCACCCGTTCAAGCCGGCTACTTTGCACCAGACGTCCTGTCGGGCACTCCAGATAATGTGACGACTCGGATTTGATGCGTTAGCTCCTCCTGCAGTAGTGACATAAGGGGATGGAGTGTGGTGTCTGGCTTTCACCAATTGCCGTCGTGAACGAGACAAAGGCCTGATGAAATCAAGCAAAGGGCCGTAATGTAATGCAATTTCTCAACACCAAAGCAAACTGGCATTATTAAGTAGTGGATGTGAATATGTTAGACGGAAAAAGTATGTAAGTGACCATTCCAAAGAACAGGTGTAACAATGTTGAACAATTACGATGTTCAATCGCAAGATCAACAATTAACATCGGCACAAACATCTCTAAACAGTAATCGGGAAATGAAATGTTTAGAGTCCACAGTCCACGGAATCAAAAGTGACATGCAGTAAACCGGGCGCACCGATAGTCCGTCCCAGCCGATGCAGCCCGTAGGTGACCCTCGAAGTCGGCGCCTCGACGTAGGCGGCTGGTTTCCACGGCGGCTGGCGGTGTTCGGTGTCGGGGCATGATGTGGGCTGCTTATATGTCCGGGACTTGCTCGGCGTTCGTTTATCGACCCCGGAGCAGACTGGTGAAGTGTCGCATCAGCTCGTTTTTATAAACCTCTCGAGGCGTCGGCTTTCATTTCTTGCCGTCTAGACGGGCACATAGATCATACACGCGCACACTGGTTCTCGCCGTTGTTCAAACTCCACTGGCAGCCACCTTCACTGGCAGTCAAGTTAATCGCACACGAAACGATAGCGGCGGACGAAGACGGCTTCACGTAGGCCGGGTGTATGGCCACCGTGGTTTCACCCTACCAGTGGCCACCTTCTCCAGTGAACAACATAATCACGCACAAAACAAGTCACGAATGCAAATAGCTCAACGTGATCTGGATGTGCCAAAGATCACGTTCCCTACCGTTTACGCGAAACAGCGTGGCACGTGGGCTAGCGGCCAATTCTTAAAGAAGCGATGCTTAATAGGCGTGCATACTAAGGAGGGCGGAGTGGAGAATTGAAGAAATAATGCGACTTTTGCGAGAGATGGTACACAAAATGCTAGCATAAAAAAACTCACTTTCGCCCGAAAGGCGAAGCATCTAATGCGACAGCAAATTAGTAGGCAGATATACGAAGTAAGGATAGTAGCTTTCTCGGCCCTGTAAACTTATAAACATTCGCTTACTAACTGAATTAACAAGCATCTTCTTGTGTATTTGTTTTCTTGCGCTATACAGATACCTTTGAATGATGACCGACCAACAAGCCCGTATCGCCACACTCTGTCCGCCGAAAGTAAGCACTTGTTGGCCGAGTCGAAGCCGCCCCTCTCCCTCCCCCCGCTTCCCTCCTCTCTTTCCTCCCTTCAGCGGGCGAGATTGAGCCGCGGTCGTTAGTTTCCCTTGTGGCCAGCCGCCAAATACGAAGTTGCTTCCGGAGCACAACGTTGCGCCCCCCCCCCCTCTGCCTCCCATCCCCACACGGCCTTTCGCGCGACGGAAGACAGCGCGTTTGCTCTAGGCCTTCCTTCCTCAAGCACGCCGGATTGGGCCGCCGTGGCCGCTCCGCTGACGTGCTTTCACTCGCATATACAGCATAGGGCGGGCGGCGACGGTGTCATCACCCTTGGACTTTATACGGAGCCTCACGGCGACGTCGATGGCTGAAACGGTCCTGGAGTGTTCTTACAATTGCTATCGCAGTAGAAGCATGCATAGCATACGTGCTTGCGCAAGCAGGCAAGGTGACTATTTGTCACCATCCTGTTTCAGAGAGGGTGTAAATAAATGATTATAATCAAGCGAATAGCGCAGAGAGCAAGTTACTGGGTTTAGCGGGCGTACTCTAATCGCACGTCGTCGGCTGTAGTCGCGACTACGCGGCACGTGGGAATGTGCATGCAATGGAATGTGCATATATATATATATATATATATATATATATATATATATATATATATATATATATATATATATATATATATATATATATCATGTGTGTGTGCGCGCGCTTTCTTGTGGGTTGGCTGCATCCTTCTTCTCGTTCATTACAATAAGCTGTGCCTTGTACGGATATTTTCTTGCCGCCGAAGCAGGTTTCGCCCTGTTTCAAGTGTTTCCTCGCGCTTGTGTAGCGCCCATATGCTATTTCGTCGCACCAAAATAGAACCACTGCTCCTTTTTTTTGCGCAATTGTTCTTTTCTAATATGTCGTTCCTTGCTCTTGCCATGCTTTATGGACTTTCCATTGTATGCTTCCATGATGTGAACACTCGCCCATTCTTTGGGCGAACGCGTGGGTGAACGCAGGGACGCGCTCCACGGAGCGCCAATGGATCCGGGGCGCCGGCGCATAGACGCAAAACCTGCCAGGTGCACATCGTGCTGGAGGCGTGGCTTCGTGTCACCGGCTTCTCTATTTACGGTCGATCCGAACTTGTTTTGCTATAAATAGAATTTCGCTCTCAGTAGCATGTCAGCAGTTGCGAGGAAGCCAGCCTTGCATTTTTCCACGGTATGCCATAGTATGTGCAGGGTATATAACCGGTGGACTAATATAGTTACACAATGGGTGCCGAGAGAAGGAAAACGCGGTCGAGGACCGCAGAAAAGTTGGTGGGTTACTGAAATTAGGAAATTTGCAGGCGCAAGTTGGGATCACGTAGCGAAAGGCAGAGGTCGTTTGAGATGGCTGGGAGAGGCCTTCGCCCTGCAGCGGACATAAAAGTAAGTTACTGACGATGATCTCATAATCAGCCTGTGTTTCAACACTTTCAGCCCAATGAACCTCATCGACGCCGCTAAAATATTACGTCGAGTAGTCTGCACTGTATCGGTATTCAAAAAATGCCAAATTCTTTACAGTGAAAGTATAGAAGTGTGCTGCCGCCTGTGCCGTTCATTTGGCTTAGGGCGGGAAATTGTCGGCCGTCTGTCTACGCGTGATGCCTGGCTTAACAAATAACCATTTGCTCGCGTTGGAACATTCCCTTCAGCTGAACGCTAGTCTGCCACGACCTGGCAAACACTGTAGCAGACGACACGAAGCCATTCCTCCAGGTGTCACTGCAGCTGCGTGATTATTTGTCGTCGTACTGTTACCCTGTTTCAAGGGGGATTCTAATCATCATTATCGTCATCATCATTTGCCTCAAGAATCGGCCGCTCTCGCTGAGCCGCTCTTAGAATGGATGAGCCTGTGCATTCAAGTTAGTGTCGTTAGTGTTGACACCGTACCTGTTGCGCTATAGTTCTTTTTGAAGACCGCTGGCTGCCTACTTGTGCTTCGGTTACATTGCACGTATCCAGCAGCATTTTTTTTTCTTTTCGTATAACTTCTACATCTGCCTGTCCAGGCTTTTGAGGCACAGAATGTACTCCAGCTGAATGTTTATTATTATTCTTCATTCCCACTCTTTGCTCGAAACCATTCTTGATTCGTGCTTGGCTAACTCGAAAACTTTCAATAACCCTCTCACTCCGAATTGCCCCATTTGTGGTCGTACCACGGAAAACCAATAACAATGGACTCGCCCTGCTGTTTAGCCACTTTTTCATTCCAACACGATCGTTGATTTTCACTACTCTTCAGCGTTTGCGGAGATTATAACCGGTATCACTGCCTTTTCGTATTCTTAGTGCCACCTCATACGTATTGTGGCCACAAAGTGATTGCTTAATAGAAGAGTTGACTGTTGGGCTAGTTGGTCGTCCATATTTGAAGTAGTAGCTTAGCTACTACTGCTTAATAGAGACTGCGTTCAGGTCTGCACCCTTCAGGTGCCAATGAACTTAGTGGGCGTTACAGTATGTCTTTATTTCCCCACCACCAAAAACACCGGAGCACCGCCGCGAAACCTAGCGGTGATCACGTGAAGCGCGTGTTAGCGAAGTGTATTCACTTGTCATTTCGAGGGTGCTATTCTCGACACGCATGGCGGCTGCACGGCTGTCATTATCCGCCATGTTTACGCTCCGATTGGCTGTGGAGAGCTCACGTGCCTTGAAGTTTGTGCCGAGAAACGGAAGTTTTGCGAAATGTCATTTTGCGTTTTCATCAAGATGACGAAACGTGACGTGGAGCTGCAAATTTTATGGACTAATACATATTTTTGGTCATTGGCAGATATATTGTGATGTTAGCGCTTCAAAAAGAATGTGAGCGGTAGCGTGCAGAAGCCAGTGCAACGCATATGCAACTGCGCGAATATGTGGTGGTGATCCAAGATATGCGCCATGCCAGCTTGCTGATTGGCTGAAGGAATATCTCGTGAGGAGCGTCACAGCGAGGGCTGTTTCGTAAACGTCATTTTGATGATGCGTGACGTTGCGCTGGGCCGCCATTGCTGAGATATTCCGCCATAATATTTGCTGCGACGAGCCGCGCAAATTATGCTAATGAGCAGCCATATGCAATGGCAGCCGAGAGGAATGCGTATCGCCCCATTTTCCCCGTCTTTTGGCGCCACGAAAATCTTTTGTTCATAACGCGAGCTCATAGTATTTGCATCGCTCTCGGGTGGTGTTGGCATTTGTGTTAGGGGCCATCATTTCTTAAAAGAACGCGTTTATACGAAATAATATTGGTTCAACGTAGCAAACTTTCGGCAATGTTGCCCACTTTTCATTGCTGCATTTCTATTGTAAGCAATATTAATGCCTTTTCGCACAATCGAAAGTTATGACAACGGCCTCTTTCTAATTTATAAAAAGAAATGTACGCAAGGCGGCGCCTTGAAGTTTCCTCCCGCGGTGCAAGTAACCAGCGAAATGAACGAGAGATGGCAGCGCCGGCGCTTGCGTCGCGCTAGTGGATATCTCTGGCGCGCGCAACGCTATCGGTGATATTCGGCCGTTTCTCAGCCAGCCGAGTCGGGCTAAGTCACTTGCGTTTCACGAGATAGCGATAATGTGGCCCAGAACGTGCGCGCATCACCACTGGTAGGACGCATATGTTGTCTCCAGCAAGAAACAAGTGCGTTGGCGCCAACATGCGATGACTCAATCCATTTTCTGGGGATACGCATCCTAGCTATTGAAGCAGACGACGGCTTGTACGCAGCAGACGACGGAAGCGAGAAGCGTTTTCATCGTCTATCTAAAGCGAATAGTCATACGCTTTAGATAGCTGCTTTATTTTTACTGCGGAGGAAAACTGTTTTGCTTTACCGATAACGCTACATTCAGTGCCTTCCTTTCAGTTTCTTAGGCGAAACGTCAAGTTGGCGTCACGTTACGTAAGCAAAACGGGGCCACCAGCGCCATTTTGTTTGCGTCGCGCCTACGTCACGGATCGAAGAAAATGGCGGAATGTCCAGAATAGCGCCCCAGCCCACAGAAGCTCGGAGACTGTTGCGAGAATTAGTAGGGGAAATTCGTAGCCAAGAGTTTGGATGGGTCGTGGCGAAATTGTACCGCCCGTTACGTACAGCGGAATTCAAATCGGCTAGGCATTAGTTGCACTGCCTTACCAGCCGAGTGGGCATGCAGCGTGCAGAGAAAACAAACGGCACGTTCGTATTCCAAACAGGAAGAGCCGTTTATTCTTTCCACTACGTTCCCACGTTTGCGGCGCCCGCCGTGCGGTGTCGTCTTGCGGGCGATGTTTACACTGCCTGCCGCCGAAGCGCCGCCTCGTCTTTCGCCGTCGTCGGCGCAGCGGGTCACGTGACTCACAGCCCACGTCACAGGCACTTTAGTTTGTCTTACCTCGTGGTGTGCGTCTCATATGGACGATATCGCCGTTCATCGGTCGAACAGTGAGCGCGCAAACAGACACGTGGCCGAGCAGAAGCCGTCGGTTAGAGAACGCTCGTTGTTCACCAGGGTGCGCTGTCCGACGAGGGCGTTATCTGCTGTCACGTGATTCCGAAAGATCTGGCATTTTAGTGGCCTCGGCAGCCTCGGCTCCCCGGCGTCATTCCCGATTGCCTCTCAACCGCTACCATGCTCAGTCCCGGACGGCAAGTTCTGCACCGAGTGTGCAACTCGGTCAGCGGCGTCAACTGGCGCCCGACGCGGTTCGTCGACGAGCCGGTGGCGGCTCGCTACGCCTGCTGTGTCTGCCACCTGATTCCGACCACGACAATCCTGGTGCCCTGTGGTCACGCCCTCTGCGACCAGTGCCAGCGAGGCTCTGTTACCCAAGATGGCGGAAACGTCTGTCCCCTGGACGGAGAGCCATTCTGCGAGGACGAATGCCAGAAGGTGCAGCTTCCGGAGAGGAGAAAGCAAAAGCTGGCGGTCAGTACTCGCCAAGCGTCGCTTCTTGAACAACGAGCTGAAGTCTGAGGCTATGCGTTTTCAGCGTTAGGGTTGCAGTGTATATCGCGATCTTTTCGTGAATCTCTCTAATCGGGTACGAGTTAAGATGTCGTTCCCGATGAGGGTATGCTTTCGTTCTGTACAGGAAGTGGTGCAGTTTTTCTTGATTCTATTCTTTCCTCAGCGGTGTGTTTTATGGCAGTGCCCCGAATATGTGTCTTTTGACCGATGTTCTGTCGGAGCTTCATGCTCTGCGTTCTCCGTACTTGAAAGGTGTGCTCAAACCGTCGCGCTCATGCCACCGATCTTCCGTTGAACTCACTGCGTTTTAAGCGGCCGCTGGCACTGAAGTAGAGCGAACTCTTCTATCTTACAGCGAAGGATAATGATTTGAACATCACGGATTGCACCCCTGCCGAAAATGGCTTAGCGCGCATCGCGCAGACGCCGCACGGAGGTGCTACCACATCCCGCGCAAGGCCATTACATTAGACTGTTATTAGTACGCCAATGTCGCCGGAATGTCGTGGACGAATTTGTAGCATGTATTTCAGTGTCCACTTCACGAAATCGTCGCTTCACATAATTCCAACATGCTCGTTGTGTCTGCGCGATTTTCTTTAACCGTATAAGTGCAGCAAATGTCATGAAATTTGATGCTGTGGCAGCCTTCCCCCCCCCCCCCCCCATACATACGCACTCTTCAAAAACATTACGCATTACCATGAAACACAGGTTCGTAATCAAACAAGTGTATATTTACGTGCTTCAAGAACATGGCGTTTGCCCGTCGGCACCGCCCAGTCGAAGGTTCAGACAACAGAATGCGCGCGACAGCAAGCTTCGGCAGTATATCAGCCGTTTGCAGCTTTGGGGTTAATACTGGGTAAATTGGGGTGATATTGTAGGCTGCTGTGTGGGCCAAGCGGGTTCCACTCTTCCGCGTCGTGCAGGCGCCCACCGGGCTGTCCTTTTGTCTTTTTGGCAGTTTAACGACCTAAGAGAATTAGGGTGGTTGACTTCTTTTAAACTGACCACTTCCTTTAAACAGGGAAAACACGGGCAAGGGAGCAGGTGGAAATTGAAGACTATCAGCAAAACGAGAACAAAGTAAAAGCGAGAGCCAATGTTTCGAAAGTAGACTTTCCTTTTTCAGGGCGACATAATGCTTTCCTCGGCACAATATATATGGGTAATATTCTTAAGCGGAGAGTGTGTAAGCGGGTGGGTGCGGCAACGACCGAAAATATGTTAGCTGCGAGGGCGTGGAATTGAGAATAAAGGGGTGCTGTGTACAAGGCCGGTGACACGGCCGTGTCAAACGGCGTGTCAACGGCCGTGCAACTTTCCGCACAGCACCGCTCTATTGTCTGCTTCGCTGGAGGGCGTGGGCTATAGTTTTTGTGAAAGAGATAATAGAAGGAGCGGCAGAAAACGGTCCCCGTGAAAAAAAAAGGAAACTCTTACTGAAATGGAATAAATATATAAATAAAACAAATGAAGACGAAGGACACTAAGCAACCATGCTAAGTGCTGTTGCCTATAGCTTGAACTTTTGCTTAGCGAATAAATTCTAAAGGTCCTTTCGAAACGTTTATGCCTATTAGTTGCAATATCTTGAACTTATGGATAAGGTATGATTATCTGTATTTTCTTTCTCGTTCAGACGGTAAGTTTGACAAACATGTGGAGTTTAAGTTCATCAAAGTTATATCTTCATTGGTTGAAATGCTCGGCGACGGCTTTGGGAAGCTTTTTAGCTGTGTCCGGACGATGTCCATTTAGTCTGACGTTCATTCATTGTCCCGTTTCACCGATATATTGTTTCTTACAGAAGTAACATTCAAGCATATAAATTGCATCCGAACTTGTATAAGTGGAGCTAGATTTTAATTTAATGTCACTTTGAAGTAACCTGCAGGTTTTGCACCTCGGACGACATCCTTTTGTTACGGGGTAATGATGTTACCTGAATTTTGCTTGCACTGTGTCTTTAACGTCTCTATTGCGGCGATAGGTGACCCTTGGTACATCCGGGAACGCTTTCCTCAGACGCCTGTTACTTTATAATATTGGGTGGTATTTTCGTAGGATCTTGTTTATGTTTGGGAGGGCGTTAGAATATTTCGTTATAAAGATTTCAAAGATTATAGAGATTCTAGTATACGCTATTTCTTACCTAATTCCAACTGTCTCCGATGTAGACGCGGCATCATAAGCTCTGTCGAGAGCAATTTCTGGATAGTTTCTTCCTGCTAGTATTACATTAAGTTCATTTAGGTAGTGGATATAATCGTTGTCTTTGTTCCAGATTATTCTTATTCGTTTCGCTTGTCCGACAAGTATTCCTTGCTTGCGGTGTCACGGGTGATGACTGTTGCAGTCTAAATATTGCTGGCTATCCTTAGGCTTCCGGTAAAGTGTCGTTCTCAGTTTACCGCTTTCTATGTAGACCGTCGTGTCGATGAAGTTGATTTGACTAGGAGAGTGGTGAGCAGCAAATTTATTACTCCGGTGAAAGCGGTTGAAATTGCTAATTAAGTTGGCTAACGCGCTTGTGCCTTGTTCCCATAATATAAGTATGTCGTTAATGTAACGCAGATAGGTGTGGGGATCTTAAAGGGCATGAATTCGACAGGTCTGCTTCAAGGTGTCCCATGAAAATGTTCGCAGACGTGGGAGCGAATGGTGTTCTAATGCTAGTGCCGAAAGTTTACAGATGGTGAATGGATTCGAAATAATTCGATATAGAATAATTCGGTATACAATCGAATTCAAAATAGTTGAGCGTGAGAACTCGCCTAAGGAGTGACAGGTAAACTTCAGGAGCGTGCGTTTCACGATTGACTGGCAGAAATTTTGATACAGCGTCAATTTCTTCACCCATGGGTGTGTTAGTGTAAAGGTCAGAAACATCAAAAGTCAGAATAGCGCGGTCGGGAAGTGTTTGGTTGGCATTGATGCCGTAAACAATTTGAAGGAAGTGCGGCGTGCCTTGAACCAAAGATGGGAGAGCGGTGGGTATGTTTGACCGGTGGTGTTTTAAGGATTTAGATGATGGCTCGGTAGCTTTACTGTTTTTATAAACTATAGGCCGACCTGGAATTTCTGCTGTAAATATTTCTTCTACGGGGGACCTATGTATTTTAGAAAGAAGATAAAAGCGGCCTGTGTTTTTCTTCCTGCGCAACATGAAGCGATATTCAGATTGCCTGATTGGTTGCCAGGACTAGAGCTCCGCTATTGGGCTTTGCACAGCACTGCTGTAGTGTTAAATTGGGTTAGTGTCGAGTTTTCTGTAATGGTTACTTAGTTGTTTCGAGGCCTCATTCTTGTACTTTTCTATAGGCTAGATTACGATACTGGCACCTTTGTTCTACTGGTTTTATAACAATATAATTTCTTCCCGCGAGATCTTTAATGGCTTCCTGCTGAGCGGGGGACAAATTGCGTTTCCGGCAATGCCGCACTGACTCGAGAATTTACTTTGAGAATAGCTTCATGCATGAATGAACGTCTAGGCACTGTTCGGCTTCCGGTGCCCCATGTCCTATGTGGTCTAAGAGCTTCTATCCTGTTTTCCTACGTCTGGGCTGTCGAAAAAGAACCCCTTCATCCGCATGCGTCTTAAAAAGTATGTTATATCTTTGTGGAGTTCGTATACGTTTACTGCGTTGTTCGTGGGACGAGACGCTTAAAGCACCGCAAATAGTTATGCCCACAAAGTGAAAACTAGCTTTGTTGTACAAGTTCGGCTGTACTTTATGTTTGAACGTTCGATGTGCAAGAAACAATGGATCGGTGAAACGGAACAATCGCTGAATGTCAGATAAAGCGGACAACGCGCGCGCACAGCTAAAAAGCTTCCCAAAGCCATCGCCCAACATTTCAACTAGCGAGGCAATAACTTTGATGAACTTAAGCTCTACATCTTGCAGTAAGATTTCTCTTCTGAACGAGACAGAAAATAAAGAATCATACCTTATCCGTAAGTTTAAAAGGGACCTGTAGAATCTGTTCGCGATACTAAATTTAAACTATAGGCAACAACACTTAGGGGTGAAACAAACGCACTAAATAAGCAAACGTTTTTTTTCTTTTATGTTTATTCCATTTCAGTAGTTTTTCTTCATGAGTACCGTTTTCTGCTGCTTTTTTTATATCTTTCAGACAAACAACAGCCCACGACCTCCAGTAAAGCAAACACGGGTGATGTGCGCATGGCCGTTGACACGCCGGCTTACACACGGCCGTGTCACCGGCCTTGGGCACGGCACCCATTCAGTCTCAATTCTGCACCCTCGACGCCAACACACCTTCAGTCGTTGCCGCACCCACCCGATTACCCTCTTTCCCCGTTAGGATCCTGCCTTTTGCATCGTTTTGCTCGCTTCCTTTAACGGCATTATATGTATGCGGATATGTCTCATGATGTATTTACATGCGCAACTCTGACGTCAAAGCGTTGCTTAGCTGTCCTTTTTAAACATTTGTCGTTCATTGGGAACACTCCTTACGAAAACACTTTAATGATATGCTATAACCATTTCTGCGCAGTGTTCTTGCCTCGATAACTCTCCGTGGTAATCGGCGAGAAATATTCTGACGTGTCTACTCACTAGGAAATGACGAAAAAATCTCGCGAATGAAAACGCGACCAATGCCGCTATCCTAATACCCATCACTGTTAGGTATCGGTTTCATTTGTAAAGGGAATGACCACAACTTCTCGTGCATTATGGGCGGGGAACCCCAGAACGTTTGTAGAACGACATAGCGTGATAGATACGATTTTCTTTACCGCGACCCGTTTCTCCTCCTTCCACTTTCTTTTCAAGGCCCACTGCTGGAACGAAGTCCACGGCTGTGACTTCGTGGGCCCCCTGGCGGCACTCCTGGGACACTTCGAGGCAGAGTGCTCCTTCCACGTGCTTCCGTGCGAACGGTGCGGCGAGACCGTGCGAAACTCGGAGCTTGCCGCCCATTACATTGGCGGCTGCAGCAACGCATTGTCGTCAGTTACACTGGCCGAGTCATCGCAGAAAAGCGGCGCCGTCGTCATTTCCGGTGACGTCACCACAGTTAGGCGAGAACTCGACAAGTCTGCAGCAAGTACCGGCGAGGACGCGATGCCGGTCCTTCAGACTCAGCTGAACGAACTGACGGAGGCGGCCAGAATCCAAGGCGCTCAGCTGCAGGAGTTAAACGCCGCGCTGGCGGCTAGTCTCGAGACACTCAATGCCAACGTGGCACTGGCCGCCCAGAAATTTTCGGAGACGATCGGCGGGGCCTCTGAGATGCAAAAGCGCATGCTCGATTGGGAAGCAGGGCATAGTTGTCTGACTCGAAAAGGTGGGGCAGGTTCTCCTGCCGAAAGTGTTCATTTGCCAGAGGTGACAGGCACCCTTCGGAACTTGGAACACTTCGCCGGCGAGTCGCTCCGATGTCTCGAACGCTTACTGCAAGTACAAATGAAAGAGTCCCAACCGATCGCTCAGTTGCTCCTTCTCCCTCGAAGAATAGACGAGCCGATAGAAGGGTGTGCCATATCTAGCTTGTCAAGTTGCACAAAAGTGAACGAAACAGTCTATCATATGGTTCTATCAAACCTGTTCAGCGATCGAGAAGGTGCCACATTTCTACGTAGGTTGCATCGGCGAGACGTATGGTTTAGCGTGAGTTTCAGCGAATGTGCGAGCACACGCACGACACAGGCAAGCATTTGCATCAATTTCAATTGGATTTGCAAGAAAGAAAACATGATCAACCTTCCGAAAGTCGTTAAAGTAACCAGAGTAAATCGATATTGTTCCTATACCTTACCGAGCATCGTAGACAAAGACTGGCAACAACAATATCGTTTGGGCGAACTGAGCGATCTCTTAAATGAAGTACGCTGGGTTTTCGAAATCGTTATACACGACTAACATATGGCACCGAACACGACCCGCAATGAATCAATTCGTTTTTTTTTTCGGGCTTGCGAGGCCCGCAGGCAAGCCACCCTTGCTCTGCCCATCGTCAAAACAAGGGCGTCTGTCTACCATGTGTTCTTTACGAGGTGTGAGCAATGTGGCAAAACTTTTTTGTATATATTGTTCGGAATGGCAGTAAGAGCTTAAACCATGGTTTCGAATCCCTGAGATGAAAATGTTCCTTCGTTGAGTCCACCACTACAACTGCTCGCGGATGCCGCAGCGGCCATCGCAGAGGCCGTCGGGTTGGAACGCGCAAGCTTCGTCCAAATCTAGGGATGGATGCGTTACCCAACGTGGCAGTCACGGGCATTTCATTGATTCTTCGAAGATTGGAAAACAGGATAAAGGCGCTTGTGCTGCTGCTCATGTTTCTTTCTCGGTGCAGTGCTGACCTGGTAACATATTAAAGCGATAACATGTTGACATGTGTACATTGGTTACTTTTATAAAGCGAAGCTCCCTCTGCCTCTTTCTTCGACTTTCCTGCTGCTGTGAATGCTGCTGTGTCTGCTGCTGTCCGACACACCGCGTCGGGGGGTGGTTCAGAGCGTGTGTATGCCTGACAGGGGCGAGTCGGAGAGGAAAGGCAACGCGAGAAACTCGTTTTCACCCCACCGCGTTGCATGTGTAAAATGTCCTCTGGAGCTCCTTGGGCGTGGCTACATTAGCCTCTTGACAGCTGTAATTATCCGTGACTCCCCTCGGAAGCATTGTAGAAACTGCAGCGCTTCCCTTTCTACTAACGCGAGAGTCCAGAAGGGATGTAGATGGAACTGTAGAGAGGAAGGAGGAGAGGAGGCAGTTCCCGTACAAGAGAGGGAGGGAAGCTGACTTGAGAAGGCAAGGAAACCCTACCACAATACGACCACCGTTACGAGGAAACTGGATAAGCTCAAGTTCAAGGCAAGGTACAGTACCTTGCTGCTATTTCTGACAAACATGCAAATATTTGAAGCGGCCGTACTACGCAGGGCATGCAGAAGCAGAGCCGCATTAAGTTAAGCTCACCGCGGGGTCCAGTTAAACGGAATCGGTCAACCGTCAAATCAACATTTCTGTGCCCGCCGCGGTAACTTTGCGGCTGTGGCATTGCTAGAGGTCGCGGATCTGATCCCAAAAGCGGCAGCCGCATTTCGGCGGGAGAGAAATGGAAAGCGCATGTGCGCTTAGATTTTGGGACAAGTTAAAGAACGTCATGGTGTCAAAATTAATCCGGTGTCAAAATTAACACACGAAACATATTTTTGTTACATAGTGGTGTTTGTGGTCAGTTGCACCGCTGCCGGCACTTTACACCAGTAGACAAGTAGAATATACTTAGTCACTGCTATAAAAACTCGGCGTTACTTGATGGTGCCACTAACCGGAAGTGACTTGTTATCCCACTTTTTGTTTTCAGTTCTTTTAGATGATTTTCGGTTTTCTTAATATTCTTTTTCTTCTCATTCGGCCGGAGCATACTAAACGCTTGTCAGAAGGGTACGGCCACAAGTTCAGTTCAGCCGAAGTTTCCTCCCTGTTAGACGGGCTGTCTTGCTGCTACTTCGTCGTGTCGCAGCAGGTACATTAATGTTAACTCGTGCCTTGGTCATATCATGAAAAACGCACACGAGACTTGAACATTGACGGCGTGGACTCTGTGGCCAACATCAGCTTCTCACTGTTTTGGCTTGGTGCAGCTCGGCTCGTGACACACGACGCCAGCCGAGCCTTACCGACTCCTTACCGTATAATATGCCGTACGGAAAGTGATTCCGTAGGGTAAAGTTCGCGCATGCGCAGCTTTCGACCGGTACGGTATTACGAACTTACCGTACCGTATGCCGTACTTTCCGTAGCACCGCTAAAGGACCCTGCTGACGTGCATGTGTTTATCGTATATAATCTGAAGCACAGCGGTTTAAGTCTGATGACACGTTAGCATGAATCCACCGAAGACGGAAAAATATCCCCACGTCGTCCTTCGTCCGTGGCGAGGTGTGCGGTGTTGCATGCGCGCTCGTTTCACGCTTTTTGCCTCTTCCAGTCCCATCTGGCCACAACAACAGATGGGAGAGACAACGCAGCGGTACAAAACACGCGCACTAACGCAATTCAGCAAACACGACGCCTTTGCCACGGTACTAAACCCACGGAACAACACATGTAAGCGCACACAACCATAATAATGTTACCATTGTGGCCCCAGAACATGGCCGCTACAGCAACAGGAAGAAAACAGCAAAAAGAGACAGTTTTAGTTCAGCTTACGCTGTCCCATTGCGTACCCTATAAAATAACGGTTTCGAATGAGTCGAAGCCTAACGAAATAAACGTTCTAAAACCCCTCAATTTTCCAAAAGTCGCGCCATTCCTAGATCTTGCCGCCACCCCGCTCTCCCCGACGTTTCCTCCACTCCTCCTATCGCCCCAGCCTCCTCCGGTCCCCCATTGGCCAATCTGTCACGTGGAAGCAGGCGCCACGCTTTTGTATATTTTTTCTTTCCAGCATGCTCCGTCCGCCATTGTTGGCCCTGGTGGTACGCCCCGACGGAAGCGCAGGCGCTTCATGTACGCTCGTGAAATTTTCGCGGAACGGAGAACCGCCGGCGCGTACCACCAGCTAGTGCAAAAACTGCGACAGACGGACCCGGAGTACCCTCAAGTATTTCAGGTAACCGCACTTCGCACAAAGGGTGTGTTTTATTGTTGACATTGCATCTCCCCCTTCGGCTCGCTGTTAAGTATGTGAGCCGCTCTTTTCATTGTTAGAGATTACCTTAATTGCGTGCCGGACTTCAAGCAATAAAAAATTCATCTGCGCTAACTACCGGCCTATTGGAGAGCCGACACAGCTCGCAAAGTAGCTTACTATTGTCTACGTTCTTACAGATGTCGTTCACCATCGGAACTTGCCTGGAGGTTGTGTAATTAACGATAAACTGGGGTACCCAGCAAGCATATTTTTCAAAAACTCCGGCTGAGCAGCTGAAATGACGGGCTGTGCAATTTGCAGGCTGTGAAGGCAAGTGACGCATTAGCTCGTTGGCTGGGCAAGTTGTTCGGTTCCCTGAAGATTCCGGTCAGAAGGAAGAGCCTCCGCTTCCCTAACTAAAACGCCCTTAACATGCTGCAGTAACCGGCATAAAAAACGCACAACTCACACGCCCACCGAGCTGGGCTGTCGGTTGCTTCTTCGCTAGGCAGGTGGGGAACCTTTTGAGGCCATCTGCTTGGCTCGCGTCAGCAAGTACTGTATTAGCAGCCGACAACAGTTTTCTGGGACGCGTCGTTGTCAAGCTCGGACTTGGATTTCACCGAAAGTTCGTCAAACCGGCCCCGCTGAAAGCTCGGGCCACAGGGTTACAGGAATAAAAACCCCACCAACCTCTCCTTTCAGAGCAATAAAGTTTACTGTCTCTCCTTAATTAAATAAACAGAAAACATAGGCAAGTACCGACGTGAGATACATCTCAAAGAACACACACCATAATATGCTACCTTAAATAAGAGCAGTGTTTGCGCCCGATTAGGCCAGTAGTTGGCGCACGAGCATTTTGTCAAAATGCACGAAGAGAAAAAAATTACTCTGCGTATGATGCTTTGCATCATCGAGTGTGTTCACTCTGTCGTCTTGTTTTCTTGTCCATTTGTTAAATTTTGCTGTACTGCAACCTGTTCTAACGAGATTGGGTACTCTTCTGAACATGCTTAGCGTTATTTAAAAAAAAATTAACTTCAAATCATTTTCACCGCAGGATGACCAAGGCATCTTTTGAAAAACTTTTGAGCCTTATGTACGACCGCATCATCCATCCACCAAACCACAGGAACCCCATCTGCCCAGCAGAAAGGCTAGCAGTCGCAATACGGTAAGTATTCTGGCTTTTATTTTCGTTCAATCACAGTATACTCACCGGTGAACGCCTTATCTTGCATGACGCTCGAACTACTAGGTCACCGCGGTGTGTTGCCTTGACTTTTAACCAAGGCGAAGACAAACACAGTTAAAGGTTAGCAAAATTTTTTTTCGAATTTTTTTCCCTTACCCAGTACATTACCTAGGAAACGGACTGCGTGTCGTTTGTCCACTAGTAGCACTGATCCTGCTAAATGCACTGTGACCGGTTAGCCCAGTTGTACGTTGTTTAGTTGACTTGCGCAGTTGGTACTTTTTTTCTTACCACCTACATGTTGCACGTTTCGCTCAAGTCTTGCCAAGAAAAAGTTAGTCTGAAAGTGATTCCACAGCTGAACATAATTGAAGCGCTGAGTCAGCCCGATTGTATATTAACAAACTATCTACTGAGTTGCACTTTACAATTGCGCTACCAGTCTCAAGAATTTTGTTCAAGTGAACAGCAGTGTTCCATTATAACAGAAAAAGATTTATGTGATATTTCTCTGAATAAAAATGTCTGTTGCGAGTCGGCACTAATGTGGTGCCGACTCTACGTCCGTCATGTTTTTTTCCCACGCTGTCACAAACATGAATCAGTACCAACTTGCCCAAATCGCATCCCTAATTGTAACTTCAATTTTGCCTTTTCTATCCCTGACAGCTTTCTGACAACCGGCGCCTCTATGCTTGACATAGCTTTCAGTTACCGCATGCATGCGTCCACAGTGTCCGGGATCCTGAAAGAAACCTTACCTGCTACTTGGGACTGCCTTTCCCCAGTTGTACTCGGACAGCCAACCAAAGATGAATGGGAGGCCATTAGAAAGGACTTCGATTCCAAGTGGAGCTTTCCGAATGCTGTGGGGTGTATAGACGGCAAACATTTTGCTATTACTTGTCCTGATGGCAGTGGTTCGGAGTTGGTTATAAGGGCTTTTATTCATTGATCATGCTGGCTCTTGCAGACGCACCCTGTCGCTTCATATTGGTTGATATTGGTGCCCAGGACCGACTGTCTGATGGATATTTTTTCAGAAGTGCTATCAGAACGAGTTTTGAAAATAACGCACTTGACTTGCCTTGCGCTCTGCATCGTTGGAGACGCAGCCTTTCCACTGAGGCCCTACTTAATGCGCCCCCTACCCCGGCAGACAGTTGAATGAAACGAGAATAGTATTTAATTATAGGTTGTCGCGTGCACGTCGGTGCGTCGCAAGCGCATTTGGAATTTTAGTGTCCATGGCATCCATTTTAGCATCCATTTTTTTTAGTCTCCATGGCGCTGCTTCCTCGGAACTGTCAGCGGTGACGTAGGGTTGCTCAGAGACATGGTTAAGGCGGCGGTTTGCCTGCACAACTTTCTGTTGTCTGACAATGCCTTCTGCCCAAATGATTATGCTTACAGGGTTAGTGGTGACAGAATCCAAGAAGGCGGCTAGAGGCCGACCATAGCGTACGTAAACCATTAGAGTGCTGGCAATGGCAGCCGCCCTGCTACAGACGCCATGCGAATCCGAGACACCTTGGCAGATTACTTCATGCCGCTAACAGGTTCCTTGCCATGGCAGCTGAGGGTGGCCAGGCGGTGCTAATGCATGGTATGAACTTGCTCACTGGCTGTCTGTACGCTTATTTCTTTTCCCTTCAAAATAGGCAAAAATCGCTAGTCAGGTCAAATATGAACGCTTATTACCAATCTGGTGATCACTGAGTTTAGGAGATTCAACTGTATTGCACTAGCGACATATCACATATACAGCCTTCGTTAAAAATTCATAGCCCGGGGGTTTCATTTTCCGGCACACTATGTGACTCATGTATCGCCAGCATTCCAAATCTCGTGAACATATTCAGTCCTGCGAGCTCCACTGCGTAGGTCTTCCACGATTGCTGCAGCGGCCCCACCACACGGCTTACAAGCAAACCCTTTAGGCTCTAAACTTTTGACAAAGGCTGTGCGTTCTTGCAACACTTCTATTCCTTCATGCTACTTCATTGCGCACCTGCTCTCGGTGCAAGTATATTACGTGAAGGTGTGTGTTTGTTTTGTATGCCATAATAAAAGGATCGAGACAAAATTTTTTCTCAGTACATTTCCGCTTTATAATTATGTGTACGACATTAGTGATTTACGCTTCTGCTCCCCCATGGGAGCCTTGTTCCCAATGAAACAAACGGCAGAGCTGGCGCCCCTTTTTATGCGTGGCTCAAAACATGACTAAGAAACCTGGCATACATGGGCAGCAGATAGCCTTCGTTGCGATTAAGAGTGTGCGTAGACATGGCCGTGGACGTTTGCGTCGCCGCCCTTGAGGAAGACCCGACGTTGCCTGACAAATCCCCCGTTGATGTGCATGATCTAGGTAGGCTACTAAAATTTTGCCTATCAAATACGTATTTCACGTTCCAGAGATGTTCTTTTTAGCGGCAAGTGCACGGAGCAGCAATGGGTGCGTCTATTTCGGTCGCAGTAGCTAACCTAACAATGGAGGCTATCGAAGCTCAAGCGTTTTCCTCGTTTACAACGGCACTTAAAGTCTTCCTCAGATATGTCGGCGACTGTTTCAGTATTTTGCAAAGAAAAAACCTTGACCTTTTTACGGCTCACCTAAACAATATGCAAGCAGCAATCATGTTCACCGTTGAAGTGGAATGTGAAGGTCAACTGCCGTTCTTGGACACGCTTATGCAGCGAGAAGGGCAAACCTGTTATTCAAGGTGTTTAGGAAGCACACTCGCACTAGCCGCTACCTAAACTACACATCGGTGCACCCTGATTCGCAAAAGAGATCTGTTGTCGGCTCTCTTTGCCGGGCAAAAGAACGTGTGAACGCATAGTGGACAATGCACTTGTGCGGAGGGAATTAATGGCTTGTGGATACCCTGAGTACTTCATTGACTGAGTACGGCGTCAGCTGGCTCGCACAGTGCCCACCCAGCCAGGACCCCCCAAAAAACGGGCTTCGATTCCGTACGTCCCCGGCATATGCGAGACTTCTGCACGCGTCCTGCGGTCTTATGACGTGCAGGCTGCGCACGTTCCCTCCCGGAAACGTAGACACGAGCTCGTGCATGTGAAAGACCCTTTGGAAAAGGACAAGTTACCAGGGGTGGTGTATGTAATTCCGTGTGCGGACTGTCGGTATGTCTACGTCGGTGAAACCGGCAACTTCAAAGCAAGACTTAAGCAGCACATGAATGACGTCCTGAAACGACACGTTGCATCGAATGCCTTGGCCGAACACTGCGCAACCACATCACATACGATTAACAGGGAGAAACCTCGCGTGGTTGCCAATGAACGAAATCATTCTTCGCGTCTTTATCTAAGGAGCACACTCTTAATCGCAACGAAGGCAATCTGCCGCCCATGTATGCCAGGTATCTCAGTCATGTATTGAGCCACACATAAAGGGCGCCAGCTCTGCCGCTTGTTTCATTGTGAACAAGGCTCCCGTGGGGGAGCCGAAACGTAAATACCTATTTTAAACCATTTTGGTCGGTATCCAGACCTCTTCCTTTTAAGTATGCATCATCCCGACCAGACGGGCTTCCGTCATATTCTCAACTTCAAGACCTTAGTGAACATGGATCATTACGTGAAATTTGCCTCCGGTCAGTAAATAAATTAGTTAATTTCTTCTATACAGTTTCAGGTTGCTAAACGATGGTTGTGATGTCCCAAGTGAGTATGTGATCAAAGTATACGTACGAAAATCAAATATAATCGCTGCATTGTAGTTTTAGTCCATGGCAATGCTTGCATTAAACTGTCCCAGAAGTCGAAATGACAGCGACTGGACAGCTATTGCTCTTTTTTGTGTGCCTCACATGATCTCATACTCACTTGTGACCTCAGAAACATCGTTCGGAAATCTGACACCGACACCGCATGGGAGAAGAAATTCAACTAAATTATTTACTGACCACAGGCGATCATGAGATGGTCCATGTTCACTAATGTCCAACATATAATTACGAAGCAGAAATATATAAAGAAATTTTGTCTCTACCCCTTTAAAGATTTGCTTTCATGTCTAATGTTCCATTTGAACACATCAAGCTGATGCGGACTATATCGGGCAAGATGTTTGATATGTGAATGAATGTGGTGCTCCCTGAACAAATACATGGCGGGAACTTCAGCGTTGCATAATTTTTTTACTTTTTATTTCTCCTTGAGCAATACAAATGTCATTCCCAAGACATCACAGACAGCCTGAACAACGAAAAAAAAACTGAAGCACTCAAGTAACAGGTAAGACTGCTAACCACATTGAAACATACAATACTTGCAGTTAAAAACTTGTCACTAGGATACTGGCTAAAGGAACAGGCAACGTGAAAGGAACATGAAACCAATGTTATCAGGAAACTGTACTGAATGGCAAGAAATACAAAAATATGAACTGACAATGCCCTCCAGTTTATCAAAGAAACATTGTCGGAAGTGCAAACAATGAACACGCAAGGTTTCACAAAAGCAAATCGCTCTTGCAGAGATCTGCAAGAGCCATTTGACATGACTAGAGGGTTCTATGTGGTGAAGGGCAACAAATAATCCTGCACTCTTTGTTCTCTTTCGTAGCCTGGAGGGTAATGGTACAGGAACATCGAAAATAACAACACAAAAGAACTGAAACATGGAAAGACACAAATGGGCCGAGGTGTCTCTCAATGTTTCAGTGCTTTATTCTTGTCCCTTTTCATGTTCCTTAACCAATACCTCCCAGGTTATGAAAGGAAACGAAGAGTGCAGATGGCTTTGTTGCTGTCGCCAACAGCACAAAAAGGCATGTTTAAAACTAGAACTCATCAGATTCAGCGATGAGCCCCATTATTCTTGCCTTGCACTCGCAAGCAACTGCCCTTGGCATTCTGTCAAGGCTCATGGCTATAGACTGTGCAAATGCCTCATTTTCAGTCATCTGCTGGCCAAGTTGGGAAAGGAGTTGCTGCTCAAAGTAATCGCAACTTTGCGACTTTTTGGATCGTTCTGAGGGTGGCTCGCCCCCCGTGTGATCTCTCTGGCAAGCAGCTTCCCAAGGACTTGTTGCTGGGGCTTCCAGGATAATGTCGTTGCTGCCGGCGGGCGGTGGCGTTGTCGTTCCATCTTGCATTTTATCGAAAATTGCCACTGAGGTGGAGGCACTATCTTCCTCTGCTGGCAGGCCCCCTGAGCCCATGTTGTTGGTTGTTCTAAAGAAAAACGGTCGACTGAAATAATTCGCGCCTTTTTTTTTCTCACTTCTTTTATTGTACTGAAAAGTACCGTACAGTCTCGGAATAGAACAGCAATTTACAATAGGTAGCGAGGCACTGGAAGTGGTAAAGGATATATCTACTTAGGGCAGGTACTGACCGCGGATCCGGATCATGAGACGGAAATAATCAGAAGAAAAAGAATGGGCTGGGGTGCGGTTGGCAGGCATTCTTAGGTCATGAACAGCAGGTTGCCATTATCCCTCAAGAGAAACGGGTATAATAGCTGTGTCTTACCAGTACTCACCTACCGGGCAGAAACCTGGAGGCTTACGAAAAGGGTTCTACTTAAATTGAGGACTACGCAACGAGCTATGGAAAAAAGAATGATAGGTGTAACGTTAAGGGATAAGAAAAGAGCAGATTGGGTGAGGGAACAAACGCGAGTTAATGACATCTTAGTTGAAATCAAGAAAAATGGGCATGGGCAGGGCATGTAATGAGGAGGGAAGATAACCGATGGTCATTAAGGGTTACGGACCGGATTCCAAGGGAAGGGAAGCATAGAAGTTAGGTGGGCGGATGAGATTAAGAAGTTTGCAGGGACGACATCGCCACAATTATTACATGACCGGGGTAGTTGGAGAAGTATGGGAGAGGCCTTTGCTCTGCAGTGGTCGTAACCAGGCTGATGATGATGATGAAAAAAAGTACCAGTGTATTTTTGCCAAGTGGAGCAGTGCTACACAAAGGGAGGAAGACGAAAGTAAGACAAACACACAGGCGCTGACTGTGTCAAATTCAACTGGTATCATGCATGCATTTTGCTTTGTCGTTGTCTTCATCCGCGTGAGTAGAGCTGTTCAAATCCACAAAATGCTGAACCAACTAGCCGATCCTTCACATCATTACGCGTGTCACAAAGCGAAAATATTGGTGCTGCCTGCATGATGCCTCAGTGAGTAAAGCCTACATCCTCCAGAAGCACTGGCCACCTTCCCACAAGATACAAAAATCCACTCAGAAAATCCCATGCAGCAGCAGAATTATCTAAGCATAAAAATCTGCAGAATTCACGCATCAGATATCTGATAGTCCAAGTTCGTTCTATCACATTGTTGGTGTAACTTTTGCATCACGTACAAGATAAGAAACTTTTAAGTTTAATCCGATTATGCTATCGATTTGGTCTCCCCATTTAACAGCTGCATAAAAGCTATGAAATTTGCATAAAAGGCGAGTAATGTCGACAGCTTTGTCTTAATGCTAACGGTAATAAAGCGCAGCCGTGCATGCAGTTGCAAGGAGCCAAACAAAGTGCAGGCGAAGGCCTCGTACTCTATAGTATATATGGAGGCGGTATCTGCGTCGGAATAAGCAGCGCCGATCATGCGGGGAGCGCGCGGAGAGCACGGGACCAGTGAAATGTATGCTTCTCGGCAGCAAGCGCGTTAGAACAGAACTTCTTCCAGCCGCTTCGTGCCTCTTGGCGCGCACTGGTAACACACGCACTGGTAACTCCACGTAGCTAGCCCATCCAACAATGGAGACAAAACTAACTTTCTCGGATGACCACAGGTCTTGCGAATTTCTATGGTAGCGGCGAACTCCCACGTTTGCCTCCGCACGTATCCGCTGCCGCTGCTCGTCGCAAGCCCGATGGCTTTGGGCTCGTGGGTGAACCGGTCCCTAAACCGTTTCCACAGCTTGTGGTATTCTTCCACTACGAACAGAAACGGGGGACACAAAAAATAAAACGTGACGTTGCATGGCGCAAGAAATAAACTCTCTTTGGGCGCCAAACATGCAAAGGCGACGACAAGCAGTCGTAAACGGCTCAACTGTGGTGAGACCGCTGCTCTGCCTGATCTCCCATGCGTTTACCTTGTGCTGCTGGTCGCGGAAGGCTAGTTCTTTTGTGTCATAGACACAAGGGGGCTGTTTAATGGCTTCCAGCAGCCGCTCAACAACATTTTTGGGGTCAGACATCGCGTTTGCACCGCTCGCGCTACTCGCACCGATGTCACAGGCAGCGGCCATTTTCTTTGCGCGCGATGCATTGTGGAGCGAGAGCCCCGCCGCCTCCGACGCGCGAATGGCTCAGGAGCCATTTCGGCGCCGGGCCTGTCGGGGCGCGTCGGAACCCGCCGGTTTCGTTGGCTGCGCCGGTGCGCCCGACTACTGGCGGCGAGGAGTTAGAGTCGCCATCTATCGCAAGCGCCTCGCTGGCGTAGTATGAGGGATCACGCGGCGCGCTCCTCATAGGTTTTGCTGTCGGCGCTCATTGAAAACACCACGCGCGAGCTCTCCCGGACATTTCTGTAAGTACTTTCGATACGAGAGAAGTTTTTTACTGTCAAAATAATAATCTTGGGCCAACTGAAAGCACAGAATCGTTTACAGACGCTCTCTCTTTACCGAATACGTACAGTGAACGCCACTGCGTGCGGTCGCCGCGATGGAGTCTCCCGAACCGGCTTCTTGCGTGAAAGGTAGGTAAACGCTGAGAGCAAACTATATGAAATACGTTCTTATAGTGTTTGTATATCTAAATGGAGCGTAATAGAATGAAGCCTCAATGCAGCGATCGCACAGATTCGCAGCGACCGACTGCATGCGTGTCTGCATGCTTGTCCGCGCACTGTTTCGCTTTCGCCGCGGGCGCGTTTTCGCACCGTGCCATGAGCTTTAGGCCGCAGAATATGAGCATTCGATAGTATACAAGCAACCATTGTTGCGTGGGTGCTATCAGAGGTGTTCAAAAATAATTTCATTGTAGAGACTTCGACGCCTGTGGGGACTGTGATTGCCGTCGCGACGATTCAATCTTTTTTTTCTTCTAAATTCCTGCACGTTTCAGTATTATTTCTCGAGTTGCGTCGCACTGTATATTTATGGGTGTTCTCAGCGTGCGATTTCCTGCTGCTTCCTTTTGTAATCCAGTGCATGAATTCATAACACAAACATGACCATATGCCATGCTTTTTTTAATGTGCTTCTTACCGCTCCCTTTCCACTCCAGTGAACTTGCCAGTATCTATAGCATCGAGAAGTTCATAGAACAAACCGTCATGACATTAGTCGGGCAACGGACTCGGGCGAGCGTCTCGGTGCGCGTTTTCCGAACATCGCAGACCCGGCGCCGTAGCAGAAATCTTCGTCGCGTTTGGGCTTGCTGCATGCCCGAGTTGTAGCCGATGACTCTTTGCCGGTTTTATGTTTCGCGAGCCAAGCTTCACGCAGCTTCTTGTCCTGCAGCTACGTGTGAATAAGGCTGACACCGGCCTCCTTTGCGTACGTCCGGCGCTGCAGCACCGAGCAGTAGTCTACCCTGTTGCGCGCCTTCAAAGGCAGCCACTACCTATTGTAGTGCTTTCAAGCGCTGTCAAGGAGACACTCGCAGCGGGAAAATCTCGCCACTAAATGAGGACCAGCGTACCAGGCAATGTAAACTCTCGTTTTCAGCTCTCTTCGGCGCTCCCGAAGCAGCCGACGCGGGCGGTATGTCCACGTGATCCCTAATAGCACGTCACGCCGACGGTGGCGCCAGCTTTTCCAGTGGTGGAGCTCGAGGCCAATAGAGTGGTCGTTTTCGCCAACGCGACGCAGCGCGCGCACGCGCGGCACGGCGACGTTACGTCGGCTGAAGAGCCACCCTCCACAGTACGACGGCTCCTGAGATTACAGTGGTAAACTTGCTGTGCTTTCCGCTTTCCTGGCAGACTTACCACGTAGTTAACGTCCGACAGTTTCTGAACAATTCGTGCTGGGCCCTCCCACTGCACGTCTAGTTTGTTGTTTAGCGATGTGCGCAATATCATGACCTCATCGCCAACCTCAAAACGACGGGCCCTGGCTGTCCGATCATAATAAACCTTGGCCCTCTGCTGGGCCTTTGTCATTGCTTCACCTGACAACTCCTGTGCCCTTCTTAAGCGTTCGAGGAGCTTAAGTACGTACTCCACCACGACTGGGTCGTCGCCCCTACCTTCCCATGATTCTCGAAGCATGCGAAGCGGAGACCGAAGCGAGCGACCGTACACCAGTTCAGCTGGCGAAAACCCCGTAGCCGCATGCGGCGCGGTCCTTAAAGCAAACATCACCCCAGGCAGACACAGCTCCCAGTCAGTTCGATGTTCAAAACACAACGCTCTCAACACGCGCTTCATGACGGAGTGGAGCTTCTCAACGGAATTCGACTGTGGGTGGTACACTGAGCTGTGTAACAGCTTTACCCCACACCTTTCGAGAAAAGTTGTCGTCAAAGCGCTAGTAAACACTGTGCCCTGATCTGATTGGATTTCCGCAGGAAAACCAACTCGCGCAAATATGGACAGTAGTGCATTAACTATCTCAACTGAGCTGAGTTCTTTAAGCGGCACTGCTTCAGGGAACTTTGTCGCTGGGCAGATCACAGTCAAAATGTGTCTGTACCCCGTGGCTGTTACCGGCAGAGGTCCCACAGTATCAATAACGAGCCGTCTAAAAGGCTCCGTAATGATAGGTACCAATTTCAACGGCGCCCTCGATTTGTCCCCTGGTTTGCCCACCCGCTGACAAGTGTCACATGTCCTCACGAAATGGTCTGCGTCCCGAAAACACCCTGGCCAATAGTACTCTTGCAAGAGACGGTCCTTAGTTTTCTTAACTCCTAGGTGTCCGGACCACGAACCCCCATGCGACAAGCGCAACAGATCCTGACGATAGCATTGAGGAACGATCAGTTGATCGAACTCCACTCCTCTGCGGTCTAGATACTTCCGGTACAGGACTCCACCTCTTTCCACAAAACGCGCAGTTTTCCTGGCGATACCTTCTTTGACATTGCAGCGCACGTTTTCCAGGCTGCCATCCTTTTTTTGCTCGGCTATCAAAGCCGACCGGCTGACTTTTAGCAACCTATCAAGTCCGTCTGACGTAGGCGCGATGAGCAAATCAGTAGATAGCTCTTCTAACTTTCCCGAATCGGGATTTTCCTCTCCAGTATCTGGCGCCTTCAACGCTACAGACTCAATTTTATTCTGTTCGGGCGTGCTCTGAATATCAGCTTGCTGCGCCTCTGACCCTTTTTCGTTGTTTGATAGCGTCGGCCCCGCAACTACCGCCTTTGCAGCGAGCTCCCGAACCTTCGATCTGGTTAAGGCCTGAACACTAGCTTCACCAAACAAAAGCCCCTTCTCGCGCAGGAGGTGATCGGACCTGTTTGAAAACAGGTACGGGTACTGGGGTGGCAGCATAGATGACACTGCCGCCTCTGTCTCAAGCGCTCCGAAAGGTCCTTCAATAAGCACCTTTGCTACTGGCAGACACACGCTATGAGCTTCCACGGCTTGCTTGATCCACGCGCACTCGCCCGTGAACATATGGGGTTCTACCTAAGACGGGTGAACTACATCCATCGTAGCTGCGGAATCGCGAAGCACCCGGCACTCTTTCCCGTTCACGAGGAGGTCTCGCATGTAAGGCTCGAGAAGCTTCATGTTCTCGTCAGTGCTGCCTATTGAAAAAAACACAACTTTTGGTGTTGTTTCCGGACACTGCGCCGAAAAGTGACCCGGCTTCTGGCACGTATAACACAAGCGCGCTCGCCTCATCTCGAACCGCTTTCTGCGTTTGGCTGCCGCCGTCTCTTTACGTTTGGTCGGACTGCTTTCACTCGCATCCTCACTACGCGTGTCCCCCTTTGCTCTCATGGGTGTGAACTTCGGCCTCTCAAACTTCGAGCCAAATTCACCCTTTTGACCGTCCTTAGCTCCGCGAGCCCGACGCGTCACAAACTCCTCGGCTAGCTCAGCGGCTTTAGCCACCGTACAAACGTCTGGCCTATCCAAGACCCAGTATCGCACGTTCTCCGGTAACCGACTATAAAACTGTTCTAGCCCGAAACACTGCAGAACTTTATCGTGGTCACCAAACGCTTTCTCTTCTTTGAGCCACTCCTGCATGTTCGACATAAGCCTATACGCAAACTCTGTATATGACTCACTTTTGCCTTTCTCATTTTCCCGAAACTTCCGACGGAACGCCTCCGCAGACAGCCGGTACTTTTTTAGAAGACTCGATTTCACTGTGTCGAAGTCCTCTGCCTCCTCTCTATCCAAGCGAGCGACTACGTCGGCCGCCTCGCCGGGTAACAAAGTGAGCAAGCGCTGTGGCCACGTTTCCCGAGAGAACCCCTGCTTCTCGCACGTTCGCTCAAAGTTAACCAGGAACAAACCAATGTCCTCTCCAAGCTTAAACGGCCGCATCAGGTCAGTCATTTTGAACAATACGCGTTCTCCTGCACCGTGTGCCTGACTTCCATTACGAGCGCGTTCCATCTCTACCTCAAGACGCTTCATTTCCAAAGCGTGTTGACGGTCACGCTCTTGTTTTTCTTTCTGTTCTTTAAGTTCGCGCTCTTCTTTTTCTTTTTGCTCTTTAAGTTCGCGCTCCTGTCTTTTTGCAGTCTCCCTCTCTTCAATGGTCTCAAGGCATTCCGACAGCTCGTCATCCTCAGCCTCTAACTCAAGAATAGCCTTTAGCAGTTCAGGTTTTCTTAGTTTGTCTGAGACATCCAGACCCAACTCTCTTGCAAGCTCCAACAATTTCGGTTTGCGCAACGACTTCAAATCCATGGCTGCTCTGAATGCTGCTTTCTCTACTGCTTACTATTGTCTTGCCGCAACTAACCCGGCAGCAACGACAACCACAATTACCAGCTCTGTTTCTGACACTAACAAAAGCCTGGCAAAGCTCAGAAGAAGAAAGTCCCGCACTCACCAAACCTCGCAGTCAAGAGTTCCGCGCAGTCGTTCCGCTGCAGGCAACCAGTCGTCACACAGGGCTCGTTGCACTGCTCCCGGATCGTCGTTGAGCTGCTCAGCATACAGTCAACTGCATCTCTTCGCTGCTGGCCTCCGTTGACGCGATCTCACCGCTGGCAGACAGTTGTTTGAAGTCGTAGGCGATCTCACCGCTGGCAACCTGTTGTAGCGCTGCCGGTCGGGCACAGTGACTCTAATGAGAGGATGATCCCTGCTTTCGCAGCGCCTGGTTCTGGCACAATGACTGGAATGCGAGGGTGATCCTTTGCGGTCGCATCGCCGCAGTCGCGCCTGGAAACACCTGCCGATGAGCGTTGCGGCGACGACGATCGGGCCAAAATGTCTGCCGCCCCGCCGCAGTCGCGCCGGCAAAACCACGTGTCGCAGGCGAAACGCAACAGTGGCGGCAATCGAAAGGAAACCTGCCATGAGTAACTACTTAAGAAGAAAAAACGAAATCAGGAAAGAAACAGTTTATGATAACTCAAAGGGAAGCTCATTACATTTCGAAGCGAGATCGGGATGCCTTAGAACACGCACCTATAAAGCGAAATATAAGAAGGAAGCAGAAGCATGTGCTTGCTGCGGGAAAGCTAGGGAAACTATGAAGCATTTTTTATTAGAATGTGAAGACGTGTACTCAGCGGTCGATTTTAGGGACCACATGTCTGCAGTAGGGATTAGTACGGGGCGATTGGAGGATTGGTGGAAGAAAGGTAGGGAAACGACAAAAAACGGAGACGTACAATAAGGGGATCAGAAAATTTGGCTGTGGGAGTTCATTGGGTCTTTTTCTTTTTTTTTTTGTTTAACCTAGGTAGGACATTAGACAGTATAATAGCAAGAGCTTGGTGGCGCAACCCACCGCCCCGTTCCAAAGGGGACACTCATAACATCCATCCATCCATCCATCCGGAAGTGCAGTTTCTTTAAAGCAAAATCCAATATGGCCTCTTTCCGCCGGTGCCGTGCGCTGGTGCGCCCCTTGCTGGCCCTGCTGCCTATGCGGCATGCCTCATTGCTTAGGCTGCTGCGTAGCTGGTGCGCTC